>NW_028128773.1:0-39481 GCF_965231255.1 Vanellus vanellus | reverse complement strand
GGGGGGGGAAGAAAAAAAAAAAGGGAAAAAAAACCAACAACCCCAAATATAAAAAAAAGAAAGGTAGAAAGGAAAAAATAAACCAACCAAACCAAGCAAGGTAAGTGGTGAAAGCCGTCCGGCAAGAGGAGGGACGAGAGCCAGCGGTGGGGTGGCGGTGCCAGCGCCGGCCCCGGGGGCTGTGACACCACACTGCAAAATGTTCTGTGAAAAAAAACAACCAAAACCCACCCAACGACAACAACATCAAAAAACAAAGAGAAATCTCTCCAGCTCACAAGAGCCTGAGCTTGCTCTCTGTTGCTTTCTCTCCAGTGACTCGGGGGGGGGGGGGGGGGGGGAAGGGGAAGGGGGTATAGCGGAGCTGAGAGTGGGGGGGGGGGGTTGTGGTGGGAGTTTGCCCCATGGCTGTGATGGGGAGAGAAGGGGTGGGTGGGGAGCGGGGGATGTGGTGTCAGGTTTTTTTAGGGTGGTGTGGGTTTTTTTGCCAGGTGTCGCTTTACCCAGTGGCTCGGGGAGCGTGACGAAACGGGAAAAAGGGCTTCACTGAGAGGTTCAAATTAACAATTGATTTGGACTTCCACTCACAGGCCCAATACATCACTATTGCAAGTTCTGTGTGTGCGATGGCGATTACACTATTGCGGTTTAGAAGCAATTAGCGGGATCCACTATTGCAAGTTACAAATGATCCCGACAATTGACAACACAAACCACAAGGGCGCTAGATATTAATACCTTAAAAGAGTGCACCAGTCACAAACTCAATCGCATGCCCTATACCGTACGGATGTTTCTTAAGTCACTTACCCTCTCTCTCTCAGGTGAGGTCACTCCATCCCGGGGAAGTTACCCTGTACAGCGTCCTGGATGGGGGGGCGGATCTCCTAGGGGCCAGCTGTATCCTTGGAGGATTCCCCATTTGTCTCCCCAGACCCTGCGGTTTATATTTCCTGACTCGGTGAGGGTGCAGGATTATGCCCGAGTGGATTACACTGTCTGGGATATTTCCCTCTGGTGGTGCCATAGCAAAGTCTCTGTTGCCATTTTGTGATGTCCGGCGCTCACTGTCATGGGAAGAGTGGTGGGATGGGACTCGGGGCATTTTGTTTGTTAAGGGCCATTTGGTTTTGGTTGTTCTGTGCCATCTTGAGATAAGCCCGGGCTGAGCTGTTTTGCAGCTCCCCCCAAGTTCTCTCTGCACAGCCAAGGCACGGCGGGGATGGAGCTGAGTGGGATGGCAGCTCCCTGCCTCTCACCTCTGGTGCTCTGAAACCAGCTTGGCTGGCTGCTCCCACACAGTGTGTTACTGGCTTGCCCAGCAGGTAAAGAACCCAGATTTGGGACGCCACTGGGGTGTCTGTAAGGGGTCCTGGGGGGGACTCTTGCAGGCCAGAGGCAGTCTGGGGCAGCCCTTCAAGGATCTGGGGGTCCCCTCTGGTGCCTCTGGGGAGGCTTTTGTGGCTGGAGAGGGCCCAGCTGGTTTCAAGAGGTGCTTCCTCCCTTTCTCCAGCCCACCCAGCTCCCCCGACACCACCACCCCCCCAGGTTGGTGGGTGCCAGCAGTGCCAGCCTGTCCCACTGGGTCGGGCACTGAGGGGGGCACAGCCCCAGCCGCGGGATGGGAGGAGGAACCACAGCACCAGGGATAGAGACCAACATTTTATTTCTTTAACATTTCCCATGGGGGGCACCCCAGGGTTGCGCGGCTGCACCGCAGCTGGTGCCAGGAGGGACTCCAACGTCCCCCCCACAGCTCACCTGGCTCCGCTCGTGATGCTTTTGATGGGGCTCAGCGCGGCCTCTTCTGTGCTACGGACCAAGCGGCTCCAGGTAGGCGACTGCTGCACCGCACTGTGCCGCAGCGTGGGGAGGGGTGGGGGGCTGCGGCGCAGGGCTGGGAGCTGCTCCTGTCTCACCCAGCTCCCGGGGTCCTGCAGAGGGACTGGAAGAAGCCAAAGCAAGGGACGATGGACGCAAGAGCCTGCCCGCAGGAGCAGAGCGGTGAATGGCCTGGCACCGAGCACCATGCAAACAGCCGGGGCTGTGCCGGGGGCTGCCGGCTGCTCACTCCGTCCCCTCCCTCAGCAGCTTCTCGGCTAGCGGATGAAGGATGGGAGCTCAAGTCGATGCAGGAGAAGCAGGGAGTGTGGGGGAGACCCCCAGATCCTGCCCCAGACCCTCAGCCCGTGCCCTGCCTGCGCTGGGCAGCCCTGCCTGCCTGCTGAGGAGGGGGTGCTGCCCGCGGGCTCCGACGGAGGAGACGGGGTGCAGCGGGTCTCTTCTCTCTCCTCCTCTGCAGGGCAACCGAGGAGGCAGCACCGGGCCCCACAGGACCCACTGGGCTCCCTGCCAACCATATACCATCTGAGCAGTGATGCCTCTCTCTACCCCCCCCCCCCCCCCAAGCCCCCACGTCCCACTGCCCTCCTCTGCCGCCTATAGGTCCTATCAGTGGGGACAGCTCCTTCTGGTCCAGGCACCCCCCGGGCTCCTGGGCCCCCCGAGGGCCACCGCAAGAGCCCCTGCAGCCTGTGCTCGCTGGCCAACTCGGAGGACTGCAGCAGCCTGTTGAGGAGCAGCTCCTCTTCCCAGAGCTCCCTCTACCACTTCCTGGAGCCCTGGCCCAGTGCAGCAACAGAGCCAGTGGTGCTCACACACTCAGGACAACCCCGCTCTCCCATGGCTGCTGGTGGGGCTGTAGGGAAACTGGGGCTGGTCCTCGGCCAGGAGCCTCCACAGGAGCTGCCAGCAGGGACCAAGAAAGAGTGGGTTCCCCGGCAGGGGATGGACAGGGCACAGAGGCCCATGGACGAGCACCTGTCCCCCGGAAGCCCCCCAGCCATGGACATGGACAAGGTGGAGCGGGTGCGGGAGATCACGTATGCTTTCCAGGCCTTGAACGCAAAGACGGAGGAGTCCTGCAAGACCATCGGCAGGGAGTGTGGCCAGGCAGACCCAGGGCTGTGCAGGGCAGGAAGGTGCCTGCGGCAGGGCTGCGCCCAGTTGTGGGGCTACCTGAAGGGCTGGTGGAGATGCCACTAGATGTGTCTGCTTCCGCCAGCCCTGCAAGTGGTGACAGCGCCAGGCCCAGAAGACCAACAGTGCCCCGAATACTGAGCGGCTGTGGCGTGTGGGGCCAGGAACCCCTCTGGGGTACCCCCTATGTGAAACATTAAAGATAAAATGTTTGTCTCTAGCCCTCGTGCAGTCCTCCCTCCTCCCATCCCACGGCTGCGGGTGCTCCCCCGAGGGAGCAGGTGCAATCAGCAAGCACTGTGTGTTGAGCTCCCCTGCTCACAGCCATGCTCCACCTGAAGGCGGCAAGGCAGGAGCAGTCCCCAGCCAACTTGGGCGCAAAAAGGTTCATCTGACTCAGCGGGTGAGGAATGGCCCGTTTCAACTCCGTACCTTTGGCATTCTCAGGTCGGAGGATTTGATGGAGCCAACTGAGAGCGGCAGCATACGCTGTGGGGCTCTGAGCTGCTGCGTGGTGCCAGGTCTATCCAACGTCAGGCAGTACGTTCCCAGGAGATGTCACTGATAACAACTCTTCCGAGGAAGTGGGGCCGTTTCTGTAGTCGTAGCCTGCCTGGAGAAACAACCCACGGAGCTAACAGTCTGCTGAGCAGCAAGGGAGCAGAGTCGCTGACTCTCAAACAAGGACTGAAGTACAGCAACTCACTCTATTGCCTTCCCCCTTCGCCCGCTGCCTCCCACAGTTTGGAAGAAAAGAACCAGGGAGCTCCAAGTGAGGGCACCCCTCCCCCACTCCCCCAAATCTGTCCAACATCCCCAAACCTCCCTCAAGACACGGGACTCCTCCCACACATCTCCACTCCCCACACCGCCAGCCCTCCCCCTCCCCCAACGCTCCAAAAAGCAGCAGTCCTTAGGGCAGACTCCTTAAGCTGACTCCACAGCTATGGCTCCACGTCGGCTCTGGGGGAGATAAGGGGGCCCCGGGGCTCTCCGTGGCCTTTAAGGGGGTCCCAGGGCTGCCCACGGGCTCCCAGCAATGCCCGTGCCCACCACCCACCCCCGCTTCAGGGGGCCCAGCGCTGACACCCCCCGACCCATCTCGGGGGTACCTGGGGGGGCTCGGCCGTGGGCTGGAGGCGGGCGAAGGGGGCACGGCCGGGCTGACCTGCCGGGGGGGGGGCTGAGAGCGGAGCCCAGAGCGGAGCCCAGAGCGGAGCCAAGCGCCCGGCCAGGCCGGCCCCGGGCACCCTGCGCTGCGGCCGGGGCTGCCGCCACCTGCGGGGACGAGCGGGGGGTGAAGGGGCGGCAGCGGGGGAGGGGGGGGGGGGGCCTGAATCGGCCCTGTCCTCCCCGGGGACCCCCCACTCGGCTCTGCTCCCCCCCAAACAGGCCCAGACCGCGCCCCGCGCCCCCCAGCCCGGTCCCGCCACCCCACAAACCCCCCGAACTGGCCCTGGACACCTCCGCACCACCGCTCCTGCCGCTGCCGCCGCCGCCGCCGCCGCCGCCGCCCGCCCGCGCCCGCTCCCGCTCCCGCTCCCGCCTTCCACGGCCCCGGTTCCCCCCTCTCCCCCGGTACCAACCGTCGCAGCTCCCGACCGCCGACGCATACCGGAAGTGGTCCCCTTCGTGTCCGCCCACTCGCGCATGTGCCGAGGCGAAAACCCGGGCCACGCCCCCCTGCGTCGCCGCGGCAAACGCGAGCGAGGGGGCGGGGCCGCGCCGAGGAGAACGAGCCCCACATCACAGCTTCTCTCCGCGTCGGGCAATGCGAAGCCGACACCATCCCTGCCCTCCCCAAAATCAGCCGGGACCCCCCGAAACCATCCTAGCCCTCCCCAAAATGAACCGGACATCCGTCTGCAGAGTTCCGCCAGCACCCCGACGGACATCACCGGGATGGGGGGAAAGAAAACAACCAGAAAGGTACTGAAAAGAACGTGGAGACGGTGCTTAGAGATCCTTCTGAGAGGCAAAACCCGGCCTTTGTTCTCATTTTTGAACACGGGGTTTCACAGTGCTTCGCGGGCACTTCTTTCCCAGAGTTTTGCCCCAAACCCACGCTTCTAGCCCCGCTCCCCAAGCCCTCCCTCGGGGCCCACCGCCTTTCCCCAGCCCGGCCTGTCCTTAAAGCTTTTCTTTCCACACACAGCCCTTTCCACTCACCTCCCTCCGGGGCCTCCTCTCTCACAGACACCTCACAGCCCTGCAAACCTCCCTCTCCCGAAAAGCCATTCCCCCCTCGCTCCCCCCTCACGCAACACCTATTCCCCTCACACACTCGCTCCCACCCCTCCCCCCATCCTCTCTCCTCCCTTCCCCCTCCCCCCATCTTTCACCCCCCCTTCCCCTCTCCTCCCATCAAAATGGCGCCGCCCTTCCCTTCCCCTCCCGCCTTTTCCTGCCTCAGCCCCCGCCCCCCGCTCAGGTGACACCGCACACAGCCGCCATGAGGCGCGGCGGGGAGGGCCGGGGCTGTGAGAGGCGATGGCGGGGAGGGAATTTTTTTTCTTCTTCTTTTCATCTCCTCAGGCTTTGGGCAGCCCCGCGTGGGCGGCTGGAGATCCCCCCCCTTCCCTGGGGCGGCCCCCGCCTCCCTCCTCCCCACAGGCTCTCCTCAGGGGGAGCCCCCAAATCTGTCCCCTGGGCGGCCCCACAGCCTCCTGTGTGTCCGGGAATGGGGTTTCCCTCAGGGAGAGCCCCCAAATCCATCTCTGTCATTGCCCTACAGCCTCCTGCATGGCTGGGAGCAGTGATTCCCTCAGGGATAGATCCCCCCTCATCCCCAAACCTATCCCCAGGGTGGTCCCACAGCCTCCTGCATGGCTGGGAGCAGTGTTTCCCTCAGGGAGAGCCCTCAAATCCATCCCCAGGGTGGTCCCACAGCCGCCTGTGTGGCCAGGAACGGCGTTTCCCCCATGGATGGAGCCCTCTCCTTCCCCCTACCCCACTCCTGGGCAGCCTTTTCCTCCCTCCCACCTTCTCCCCACAGCTCTTCCAGGGCTGGGAAAACACTCCTGCCCTTTCTCTTCCTGCGGGTTTTGAGTAGAGCCCCCTGTCTGCCCAGCCCACACGTAGGGTCTGGGCAGCTCCACGCCTTGTGTTTGAAGCAGGAATTGGGATATTTCAGTTTTCTTCTGCCATCAGGCATGGTTGTGAAAGGGCCAGTTGTAGTGGTTAGGCTTTGGTGGGTGAGTAACAGCAAATCTTATTTAACTTTTCCTTTTTTTCAGATTTTGTGTAGGGGGCTCGTTGTCCTCACGCCCGCGAGTTCTGCTCCAGGTCAAGCGAAGCCCCATGGAACTGGCCCTAAGGGCGGCGGCGGCCATGGACCAGCGCCCCTTTGGCGTCGAGAACGTGGTTTATTTTGAGGTGAATCTCCCTGTTTTTCTTGAAAAGCGGGGGGCTGGTTTGTAGCGAGGCTTAAAACCCCGGGTTGTGCCTGAGTGTGGGGCTGATTTCAACCTCAGGGGCTGCGACTCCGTCCTCAGGGGCTCCGACTAACAGCCCTGGCAGCACCGTCAGCGTGCTGGGCTCAGCGTTCTCTTGTATTTTGAAGGGTTTCTTACGGATCGGCAGCAGCCGGGGATATTTAGCAGCTGTGTATTGGTGGTGGAATCCGTGTGGTGAAAAGATCTTTGGGGTAAAGAGGTGAATAGGTGGTTTGTTTTTTTTTTCACCTCGAGAATGTTTCTTGTTGCCTTGTACCTGTAAAAAGATGTTCAAATCGTTAAGGTGTTCAAATCGTTTCATAAAATTACCCCCTAGACAGGAATATGTTTTGTGGTTGGTTTGGGTTTTTTTATAAGAGTCCTTTCAGCCTGCTCTCCAGGTGGAAATGGGCAATGCAAAGGCATTACAATGACAGATTTGCTAAATATGTTGCCGAGGTCTATATTAGTGGCTTTTCCTGAAGCGGGGAAAAGACGTCCTGTTTAATTCTTGTTTGCATTTCAAATTCTCTGTGAAATGGATTAAGCAGAGAGGGCTTCTTTTTGTGGGTCTGCCCTTGGGAGGAGAGCGCCTTTAGGAAAAGGCTTTTCTGGAGGGGACAGAGAACTTAATTGCTGATGTCTCTAAAAGCGCGCCCTGTTTGGGTGCTTTGAATTTTCCAGTGTGGGAAAAGCCGCAGAAGTGTGTATTTCTGTCCAGCTGCAGAGAAATGGGTAATACTGAGCCCTACAATAGCTTGGTTGTTTTTTTTTCCCCTGTGTGATGACTGGTGTGGAGGGAGTTTGTACCAAAGAGTCAACTTCTGATTGTGGGCAGCCCCTGTTTTAGGAACTGTTGCACAGATTGCTTATCGATGCAACTGCTGCCGTGACTCCCGCACTCCCTGCTGCTGTCAAGCTTTTATTACTTGTTCTGAAAAGCTCTCGAAATACGTGCTGAGCTGCGCGGCTCCCCCGAGCCAGGTGGCCATGGCCACTGCCTCCTCGGCTCCTGTTGGCCATGGCTGACTATTTTCAGCAGGATTTGAGTATGTCTGTGTGCTCCTCCTTCCCTTTTAGCCATCTGTTATTTGAGTTTGGGACTCGGAGGCCTTACTGTCTTCCTGCACTCTGTTTTTTATCACTGTTGACAGTTCTGGATTCACCAATAACAGTACTCAGCGCTTACATCTGGAACGCCCTGAAAACAATGAACTCATTGATCCAGGGCCAAAGGTTTAGAAATAAATTGAACAAGGTCAAGCCTTGGGATCTTTAGTAACGTGATTCGGAGCCTCTCACCTGGCTTCTTGGTGGAGCTGGCGCAGAGGTCGGTGATAATCCAAAACTGCAGAGCGAGCTGGGTGCCCGTGGAAGGGGAACTGCACTCTCAAGTGGAAATACTTGGGGTCTCGTTGCCTGTGGGAGGGAAAGGGACGTCAAGAGTCAACCTAAAGGAACTTCTCACCTTCAGAGGTCGCACTCTGGAGGTGACGGTTAATTGAGGGGAGTCGTGGAAGCGTGCCTTACTGAGCAACATGCTGCTGCCGGCCCGAGACTAAATGTCTCCAAAGTTTGGGGTTGGTTTAAGTGCTCTTTGGTTATTAGCTGGATGTCACTCTTAGAAGCACCTCTTGCCCTGTCTGGAGGGGTTTGCTGCTGCCTCCTGCATTGGGCCGAGGGGACCGGCAGCCTTCAGGACAGGGACTTTCTCAAGTGCAGAGGCTAAACCCAGTGTGTGCTGCTTAAAAACTGCTCTGGGTGTTAGTGCGGCGGTCACGGTGAGAAATGTGTTGGCTTAGGGGAGCCTGAGATTTGCATTCCTCTTAAGTGCGGGGGATTTTGGGGAGCCTGTGTGGTACAATCCCCTTCCTGCTCCCAGATTCCTGTCGCTGACCCGTCAGCGGGGTGTTAGCAGAGCTGATGCCCGCAGCAGCTGAGGGTCGGCATGATCCCGGCATCGACAGAGCTCTGGAGCTGAGGAATGGGAGCGTGGCCCGTTTCCATCACAGCTTGTGAGGGAAATAGTGCGGTTTGATATAGCCGGGGTGCGTAAACGGGGATTCCTCTGTGCACGTGTGCTTACAGGGTGCACGCACGTGTGTTACTTGGAGTGTTTCTTAATGCCTGTGAAGCTTTACGAGATTGGTTAATGAGCGTTGCTTTGCTGCGCAAGTGCAAAGTGTTATTTTCATGGAGAAACCAGCTCAGATGTTCCCTTTATTTTTCTTTTTTTTAAAGGCAGAATGCCTATTTTAAAGCTTTCCTTGCAGGCAGAATGACATCTGCTTTTGAGGATTGTTTCTTTCCCTGCGGGGTGGGAAAATTCTATAGCCTCGCTAAGGCCGCAGAGGAAGAAAACTTGTCAGTTTCCTGGAGCAAACTGCAGTTTGGAGAGGGGGGTGGTTTGCCAGAGCGCCTTTTAGCACCTTGTCGGGCACATTTCTTTTCCCTGGGGGGAGCTGAGGTTTAACATCGCCTTTTCATTTGCCTAGCTTTTGGTTGTATGAATTAATGGGTGTTTCAATGGGAACCACAAGACCTAATTTCTCAGTTGCCATCTTAAAAACTGTGCAGGGACAGAAGTGGGACAGGGAGGTGACCGGAGTGAAACGCTGAAGGCTGTTAAGGCTGGAATAAGGAATGGCAGGGCTTGTTCTGGTCACCCAATATGACAATAAAAGGCCACGAGTTCCTCGTGGAGGTAAAGAACCGACAATCTGGGAGGGCGTTCAGGGATTTGCCTCATCGAAGGGTTTCCAGGGGAATACAGGGGTCACTCTCCATCTCATTCCTGGTGAGCTGCCTGCCTGTTAAGACCGTTACTGCATTATAACCACAGAGACAGGCCCTGAGTTTAGGTTTGGGAAGCCATTAGCTAATTTTGTGGTTAATGCTTTTTTCCTTTAGAGTGAGTCTGTGACTCGGTTCTCTCTGCTGAAGATGAGACACGTCCTTCCCTCTGCTTTGGCAATGGCCGCTTTCCTTGGGCACAGGGACCGCACACCCCTCTGGTCCTTTCTCTGTAAGTAAATCGTGGCTGTGCCGCCTTCCTGCCCGGCCTGGGGAGCTTGTCCTTTACTGAATGAGAAAGCAAGTTTTTCCCTGGAAGGAAAAAAAGAGATTTAAAAATCTCTGTCCTTCTGTGCAGCACTGCCATCCCAATGCAGCCTTGGGAGAGGCACCTTTCCTCCAGCGCTGGAACCATGGCAGGGAAGGGACCTGCTATGTTGTTAGATGGATGAATTTTATTGTTCTTTGGCAAGAAATGAATATGGTGACAATCGTTACCCGGTCCAGCCGGCCTTAGTGGTCAGCCCCCTCCTCCCTTTCCCTGTGGGAAGGCTCCGAGGATCTCCCGGGCTATAGGAACAGGCAGGCAGTAAGGATGCTGTGCTGGGAAGCTTTGACTGGCTTTGCTATCTTCCTCCTGTGAATGGAGAGATGGATCCTCAGCACTTTGGAGCTCACCTTCCCCAAACGCTGAGTTTGCCATTTGTTATCCACAAATGATGCGATTTTCTGTGCAGGAAACAGGATTTTTCAGAAATTCCAGCACGGTATGGGAAGAAAACGCTCCTGGAACTTTTAATGCAGGTCATTCCTTTTTGGTGTCGCAATTAAAAAGTGACGTCTGTAACTTTGAAACAAATATTTGTACATATTTGTCAATGGGTGCAATTCACGTAGTCGCTGGAAGGAGAAGGGATCTTAACCGCATCTCTTATTTCAGGCTGTATCCTGATAACGCCAGGGATTGATGTCCCGCTGGGGATTTTTCTCCAGTTCCCATCTTTTGCGGCTAATTGAGCGGCAGAGATTTTCCAGCTAGACAGGCAGTGAGCTCTACGGAGGGAATGCGAGTGCAGATCTAACGTTGACTGTGATTAAACTATATTGTTAAAAGACTCCTGCCTTCCAAAGAAAGTCTGGAAAAGTGAAAAAGGATGTGCCTTTCTCCTTTGGGATTGCTTTTGTGTCAGAGGGGATGGAAACAGCCCACCGGGCTTTTGCTTCGCTCCTGGCTTTGGCTTGGAAAAAGCCCGAAACGGCTTAATCCCTGTGGGGCCGACTGTGACCCAGGTGAGGGGCAGCTGTGCCAGGAGATCCGGAGGGTCCATCTCCACACCTTCCGTGTCCAGTGAGAGATTTCCCCGAAAAGAGGGAAGTTCTGGGAGAATGGGGAGTGGTGCAATGATGAGGGTGGCGAGGAAGGCTAAAGGATGGTCTTGATGATTTTTACCGTGAGTGGGTTTTTTCATATATCTTTTGGGCAGAATGGCCGGGGACTTTGTGTTTAGGCCGATGAAGGTCAACTCTAAAATCCGCATTGGGCCATGAGTTCCAGCCCAGCGGTCAGAATAACCGCAAACCCTGGGGAAAGGGGGCTGAGGAGCGGGTGCGTGGTTGGTTCGGCGCCGGGGCTCTGCCAGCCGTCGCTGTTGCCGTTGACCTTCTCCCTGTGGATCGGCCACTTCTCCCACTGCCCCACAGCACTGCGGAGGGTCATGGAGGGTTATTTTTGGCTGGAGTATACCCCTGTGCTGGCCAGAAATGGCCAGAGCTAGCCCAGGCTGGGCTTGCCACTCAGGCTGACCTCATGATGCCGGTTGCCGGCCTCCCGCCTTCTACACAACATTCCGACGGTGGTCTTGGCCCACCGTTGCAGCTCTTCTGCTGCTGGCTGTCGGTCTCGGAGTGAACTTTGCGAGTTTGCTCAGGCTTTTGAGGAAGGAAGCGGCAATTTTCTTGCCCGATGGGGCGCAAAAGGGCTCACGTGGTGGAACGGTAATACTGTTGGTGGCGAGAAGGGGCTGTGGGAGTTGTCAGAGGGCAGTTGGTGATGCTGTGCTGGGAAATAACTGCCATACCTGACACGTCCCCTCCTTCGAAGCGGGTGCGTGCTAGCGTGCTGTTCCCAGCTCTGCTTTCTCACCTCCTCTGCCTTAACAATTTCAGTCATGTCAACATTGGCAGCGACTTTCAGGCCGAGATCCCAGACCTGCAGGACAGATCCCGGTTGGAAGAGGAGGAGGAGGGAGCGTCGCTAGTGTGGAAGCCCTGGGGAGACATCGCAACGAACCCGGAAACACAGGACAGAGGTTTCTCTTAATGCTTTTCTTGTCAGTTCCCCCCCGAGATACTAAGGGTCGAAAACTGCACGTTTTCACAGCAGCTGTTTGTCCGTTGGGACCCTCTCCCTCCTTTCCTTGACTGCCTTCGTGGCTGGTAGCACCCGAGGGTGCTCAGATCTGATGGGACAGTGAACAGATAACTGGTGGCACTCTCAGTCGCGTCCTCTGGGAGAGACGGTCAGGGGTGTTTGTAGCTGTCCCACCTCAACTGCAGCGACCTCGGTAGAGGGGAGATCTGTCTCTGGAGCTTCTGGTCCCAAAGCTGCTCTGAAGGGAGAGAGAGCGATAGTGGATAACCTGCCTTTTTTTGCAGTGGCTTTTCTGGGTCTCCAGTCTGTGTGCTCTATTTGCCCTCGGCCTTGTATCGTACCTTTTCCTCTTTCTTGATGGGAACTGACTTTCTGTTGGTTTTTGTTGCATTTCTAGTGACAAATCTGCTCAATTTCGCCTGCTCCAATGTGGTGCCGGGGGGAAGAGGCAACCTGGAGCACGCCTTGCACCGCCTGCATGAAGCCCTGGTAAGAAGCAGCTATTTTCGAATTCCTGCTGGAGTAGGACAGACTTAATTACTGGGGTGAGCTGGGAGTCGCTCCTGAGTTTTCTGTTCCGCAGGCTCGAATCCCTTTGCTAAAGGGGCAGAGTTCTTGCGTGCTGCCTGTTGGCCGCCGTCTGCATTAAGGTCTTGTGGGATGACAGACCCTGTGTATCAATAAGAGCTTGTTCTGTCTCTTGTCAATTCTGACAATTTGGAGAATAGAAGTCCTCCTACTCCTGCAGGCAGCTCTGCCTGCAGCAGGGACGAGCCCAGAAGGACTCCAGCAGCAAGCAGTGGCCGTTGGGGTGCCACAGCTTGGTCCCCGGAGATCTGCGCGGGTTCTGGTTTCTTAAAACACATCAGTGTGGATTGAGGAAATATTCCCATCGACTGCCGTGGGCGGAGGTGACCCCGACGCGCTGTTGCTGAGCATCGACTGAGCACCGTCTTCCTACAGTGGGCTGAAGAGTTGAGGTCCCTCCTGAGGGGGAATCTAAGTCTTGTTCTCTGAACTCCTGCAGGAGGGTCTGGAGATGTTGCAGTCTGGGGCACCCCAGCGACCTGAATCCCATCCCCTGGCTGATTATCATTACGCAGGTAAAGCGGAAGCAGAGCTTGTTGCTTCTCCAGGAATGCGAGCGGGTACTGCCGTTCCCTTTGTTCTGATTGAAAGAAGTGATTTTTAAAAACGTGCGAGCAACGGTTCATGTTCTTCGGGGCAGGGAAAATAGTTGTTTTAATCTGTTCCGGGGGTCTTTTGGCATGGGGAGTGCCTTGTCCCTGTATTCCAGCCCACTGCTGTCCTGTACAGTGATGCCCCACGCTGCTGTACGCTTCTCCTTTCACACGCCGGCTTCACGGCAGCTCTGCTGGCAGCCATAACTGCTCGTGCTAACGAACTCCCTGCGGCATTGGCTAATCACTTTCCACAGGAGGAGAGATGTGGATGTGTGATGAATAACTTGTGCGGATTTCAGGTAGGCTGCGAGTGGTCTAATCATTTGCACGTGGCTATTTCTTCCCAGGCTCAGACACTTGGACGCCCCTGGAGGAGCAGTTGTTTAAAGAGGCTTTTTATGTGCATAAGAAGAATTTCCACCTGATCCAGAAGAAGGTAAAGCCGTTAGACCAAGGCGGGTTGCGGGTTGTTAGTGTGGAGGGGAGTTTTAACCCAGAAAAGTCATCTTTTGAACGGCGTGTCGGAATCCTGTCCTTGGGATGCAGCTTCATGCTAAAAAGACACCGGTACGAAACATAATTTTCCTAATGTGTAATTACCAAAGAAATTGAATCTCTCCGGTACAAAATATGGGAAATATTAAAAGAATAATGACACATTCCGCTGACCATCGGCGTATAACGTACAGTTCTGCCCTCCCAAGGCTTCTTTACGGCCCTTTCAGAAGAAGGGGGCTCGTTTTCGGCCTGATCTCACCTGTGCATTGTGCTGTGGGGACTGCAGACACAGGGGGGGACAGACAAAGAGCACTGGATAGATTTGTTGTGGGTCTGTGCCTTCGGTGTTTTCCTGCAGTATTTCCCTCATCGATCGCTTCTGTTTTTTTCCTGACAGATTCAGACGAAGACCGTGGCCCAGTGTGTGGAATATTACTACACCTGGAAAAAACACGTCAGGTTTGGCGCCACCCGACCAGGACAGACAGCCAAAAGGCTCCAGCGAGGCACGGATGAGGTGGAGGCGGCTGAAGAGAAGGTAAGAGAACTGCCGGGGGTGGGTGCGAGATGCCCCATGGACGCATTGTCTCGGGCTCTGGGAAACGATCCCCTTCGCATTAAACTTGCTTCTGATGATTTTCGGGGATGTTTCATGACGTCCCAGTGCTCCGTCACAGGAACTGCCGGTGATCCGCCTCTGTGTGGGTCTTGCCAAAATGTTCCTTGCCAGGAAGCAGAAATGTGGTTCACAGAAATACATATTATTTAGGGTTTTTTTTTGATGGCAGCCACTGGGTAAGCATGTCACTTCAGTTCTCTGTAATTCTACTGTTCTGCTGAGGACAGTAGAAATAATATGGTTTTTCTTTCACCATCTGTCTTTGCACCCCATCCTCCCCGTCGAATTTCAGCATTGTTTTGGCTGTTTTAGCATTTGGAGGAGCTCAGCGGGGCAGGCTGGGGCTGATAGAACGCATTCCACCCAGCACACAAATAAACCCCTCACTGCCTGGGCCGTTTGGGGATGTTTCCAGCCAGTTTTTCGCTTTAGCTGTCCCCCTTGCTGAGGAGCAGGAGAAATGAGCACAAGCTCTCTGGTTTACAGGCTGGTTGCAGCCCAAAGAAGAGGCGCCGGCTTGGGCCCACCAAGAAGCAGAAGAGCAGCGAAAAGACGCCCCGTGGCACAGGCAGTCCCTCCCGCCATCCCGGGGACGCTCCGTGCGGGGTTGGAGGCGCAGGCGATGCAGCTGGGTTTCCCTGCGGGCAGTGTGGAAGGTGAGCTGCTCGCTTTTTCTTCTTGAAACTCACTGCTTTGGGCTCAAACAGATGGAAACTCTCCGAGATGTCTGGGGGGGAGCAGAACTAAGGGCAGCTGGAGGATTCCCCCTGTCCCGCCGCCACCTGCTGCTTTTGTTGGACTTTTAGCTGAAACCGCTGTGTTTTCCTGTGCCTTTGAACGCCTCACGGTCTCTTCCCTGAGGTGTTGGGGCACCTGTCCCATGCCGCACATGGCCACGTGTTGTCACCACCATTTGTTTAATAGCCGCTTTTCCTCTGCGCCTGTTGGAGCAACGAACCTGTCGGGATTGTTCCTGCTCAGTTCCATCCTCCTCCCGTCTCCCCTGCACTCGGGGCTCCTCCGTCTCCCGCTGACTGCAGCCACAACGGTTTCTCTCTCTCTCTTTGAAGGCCCTTTCCTTCCATTACAGGCTCAGGGCAGTTCATCTCCTTGGGCGAGAATCCCAGCGTTTCTCCTTTGTTTGGCTGAGAGAAAGGTTCCACTGAAGTTCCTTCTTGCGGTTTGCGGCCCGAGGGCTCCCGCGCTGCAGTCACTCGTGCCAAGCGACATTGCTCGTGCCACACAGAGCCACTCGAGTTTCAGTCCGACCCGATTTTAATCCATCGTGATGTTAATTCTCCTATTTTAATCCCCAATGATCTGCCGTGTTTAACCACCTAGGTCCCACCCAGACGGGGGTACTGATAGAGACTGTGTGGCACCACACAGCAAAACGCACAAGAAACTCACAAAATTAGAAATAATGAAACGTCGTCTAACAAATTTTTTTTTCTTAAAAAAGGAGTTAAAAATCCCCGTTTGTTTTTTCCCTTCCAGGGTGTTTGGGACAGTCAACGGGAGGAACGCGCATGTGAAATACCATTGCCCACGGCAGGATCGGAAGGCCCTGGAGACGTCTTCAAAGGGCGGCGAAGCCGGCAGAAGCCCAGAGGGTGACCTCCTCCCTTTGGCAACTGGGCAACTGCCGGTGCAGCCCAGCAACCAGGTCCCTTTCCACCACTAAGAAAACCCCACCCACCATCTCTCGCCTTCGGCAGCGCCTGAGCTCTGCGGAGGGTCCACCACCACGAGGTCGCCCCCGCTCCAGAAAGACCCAGAAGATAAGAACAGCAGAGAATAAGGTATTGTATTTAATAGTGTTTCCCCCTTAGGTGATAGTGATGTGTAGATTTTCGGTCTTTCTTTAGTGACGTGTAGTCTTTCGGGTGAAAGACTGAGAGGAATTTGCGTCTCCGCCAGCAAGGGATGATGGTCACGTCCTGGTGATGCTCATCTGTGACCTGTGTGTGTCCCCCCCTCACAGCCCCACTTTGGGGCTCTGGAGATGTGTCCTCTCCCGAGTCCAGTCCCTGTCACAGCCCAAATCCTGGCTCAGGAGCCGGAGGGGTCCCCGCAGGGGATGGTGCTGACCCCCACGATAGCAAAGGAGGGAGCCACAGGACCGGTGGTTTCGTCTGGGTAGGATGGAGATGGAGAGGGGCGAGGAGGGGGGTCTCCTGCTCCGCCACCAGAGCAGCTCCCCCAGTTTGGCCCCTCATCCCCTTATAACACTGGGATCAGTGTTTTTAATTACACTTTGTGCGAGATTAATTACATTAATCCTCCCTCCTGCTGCTGGTGGCCAGTCCAGCTTGTGTGTGACGGGATGAGGGGGCCGAGGTGGGAAGTTTGCCTGCTCGTGCGATGCTTTTGGCCTCCCCTGGCACCGGGAGGACTCAAAGCCGGACCTGAACCTCTGCTTTGTGCTTTTCCTTATCCTCAATTACACCAAAGCTTCCCCAGGGAAAGATTTTTCTTTCTAACCGGAAGAGTTGCACTGAGACAGGTAAACTGAGGCAGGACACTCAAAAGTCCCTCTCTCTCCTGCTGGGACAAAAAAAACCCTGCAGCAAAATAATAATTTGGAGAAGTTTTCTTGAGATGGAACAACACCCTCTGCTCCGAAATTCAAAAGTGAGCTCGCCATCCCCTTTCCCAGCCCCGTTTCGATGATTTGATGTTTTCCAGGCGCCTGGCAGCGGTGGCGAAGGACAAAGAGGGAAGGCGAAACGTCTGTGAGTGCTGTTACCCATCCTGGGATGGGATAATTCGCTTTCTGGAGGCATCTCTCTGTCCTGCTCCGTCCCATCCCAAGCCCACGCATCCACAGATCCCATAGACTTATTAAATCCTTAAATCCTCCAGCCATTTCCTCAATGAAATAACCTTTCTGAGTCCATTTGAGTGGCTTAATCGGGAAAAAGAGGGTTTTGAGTGGCACCGTTTCCTTTGGTGGCATCTCTGTGCGAGGTTTGCTGCAATTTCGGGGATGCTGCAACAACTGGGGAAGGGCGATGGGATGCTCGGAGCATCTTGCCACGGACCCACTTGGCTTCTTTCTCCTGTCTTTGCGCCTGAAGCTTTAATACTAAATAATAAAAAAGCAGCAGAGATCTGAGCTTGGATCCCGATGGGATTTTAACGGATTAGCCCTCGGTGTCACCCTCCTTCGCTGTGTTATTTTACATCCCGTGTCACCTTTCAGGGCGAGCCGGGGCCGTTAACCTTTGTGCTGAGCAGCGTCGGGGAGGAAGTTCATGACAGCAAATGAATCTGTAGGCTGGAAATGAGGGATTAGCTCCGCTTGGAAAATAAGGTAGGGCTGGAGATAGCTGGCGGAAGCGAGGAGAGTAAAACATGGGGCTTCTCTGGCCATTTCCGTACGGCGTAGGACTTGGTCTGGCTAACGAGGGTTTATGGAAGCCGCGAAGGGACGGAGGCCGTGCCGAAGGGAGACCTCCCTGAAACACCCTGATTTGATGCAGGAAATGTTGATGAAAATCAGGGCTGCCCCATAACGGGCATTTCCCCAAGGGTTTGTGCCTCGTGTGGTCTTTTGGCAGTTTGGGCTTTCAAATACACCCAAACACTGTGTAACACCTTTTGCCCTGCCGAGATGCAGCGTTTCCACCCCTTTTCTCTATTCTGGAGAGTTTTTCCTCAAAACAGAGCAGGTTTCTCCCCATCCGCTAAGTTTTCCAAGCGGGATCAGTATTGGGGTGTATAGCTTTAAATAACTGCCGGGGTCACCCTGAACATTCTGATCCCAGCAACGGTCGCTGTTTATGTGCTGGAGATGGTGCAGACTGGGAGTCACTGGTCTGCAGTCGGAGGGTTTGGTCCTCTGATTGATCTGGAGGCTCAGTTATCCCCCAAAACCGGTGACCGACTTGAGGATGAAGCAGGACGAGGGTCCCAAAATGACACTTCTGGAAGAGTTACAGGTGGGAGGGCTGTGCCGAGGGTCTGCGCATCCCCCAAAAAGGGGGGGAGACGTCCCAAAATCCCACTGGCATGTTGCCAGAGCAGGGAAGGATGCGGGGGGATGATGCTTTGTGCCCTGCCGGGGGCAGGTTTAGCATCGTGGGTGGGAGCACAGAGCCAAAATGGTTTCTGAGAGAGAAGCAGACATTCCCCATGTTGCTCGGGGGGAATTTGGGGAGCTGTGATGCCCAAATCGCTCCGTTTATTCCCACTCTGACACCCCTGTAACACACTCAAGCTCACTATTGTATTTAAATTGCTATTTTATTTCAATTGTGATTGTATCTAAGTTGTGATTTAATTTAAATAGTGATTTAATTCAAATTGGGGTTTTATTTTGGTGGCGATTTTACTTAAATTGCGATTTAATTCAAATTGGTGTTTTACTTAAGTAACAATTTTACTAAAATTGCCATTTAAAGCGATTTGATTAAGCCCCTTTTGTCCCGTGCCTTTTCTGAGGTTGGGGTTTGGGTTTTTGAGGTTTTTTTCTGGTAAATCTGGAGGGGAGCAGACACATTGCTAAGAAGGGACGGAGGGTGGTGGAGATCGGCGTGGGAGAGAGGACGGGAAAGCCACAGGCGTGTCATAATCCGGCTGCCGGGTGACGCGGGCGAGTGCCGGGAGATGGCGGGGAGGTCGCAGCAAGTCGGCTTTGAAATTAGTACTCGGGGGGCCTGAAAAAGCTCATTCCCAGATGGGAACGTTTGTTCCTTTTGCTCATTAAATTAACTGGTGAGCGGGAGGTGTGAGCTTCCCGAGCGTCGCTGCTGCGCGGTGGCAGGTGATGCCATTCGGTCGAAGCAGGAATTCGGGGGATAAAAAGCAGATTTCCGGTATTTTGCTCTTCTCTAAAGAGAAGGGTTTCCTGGAGGCCCTTTCAAAGCTGCAGTTGCGACTCGAGTGTGAGACGTGGTTGGGTTTTTATTTCTTTGAGCGTGGTGATCCCGGTGATGCCCTTCCCCAGCCCAGGGGCAAGGGGAGAAGAGAACTCCTGTAGTTCTCCTTTGGCTTTTAAGGCACAGATGCTCTTTGTGCAGCGCTGGCAGTGGTATTTCAGCTAAGGAGGGCATTAGCTGTTAGCCTTTGGCTTTTCTTTTGAGGAGAAAAACGCAGTTTTGTGTGGAAAGCGGGCTTGCAGCAAGAGAAGCCCGAGCCTGGTTGGGCTGAAGTCGAAGCTTCACCCTTGCAGGTTCTTGAGGGCCTTTGGAGGTTGGTGGTGGCCATGTCCTGTGGCCAAGTGCCATCTAGTGAGTCCTGCAGGTATCACGTTTAGAGAATGAAACTGGCTGTGCTCAAAAGTGTGGAGTTGGGTTCCCCCACCCCACCCCACCCCCAGTTTGGAAATCCCTATTTTAGTTTTTTGAAAGGAACCACAAGAACGAAGCAGGAGGTTTGGTTTTGGTTTGAAACACTCAGCTGTCTCCCCTTTTAGTAAATCCTTCCAGACTCACGGTGTATACAATACAGGTGACGTTACAGGTGGTTTTATTTGGGTATGGGAATAAAAACCTCCTCCAAGTCCGTGTTTTTAGGGCTGTGCCTGGAGGAGGAGACACGCAGAGGCGTGATGCTCGTGGGCTCGCGTGGCGCAGGGATGGGTGATGACTGGGAGGACGTAAGGGAGCTCTCCTCACCTGGTCCCAACTTGTATCTTCTTCTCCTCATTAAACAGAGACATGACGAGGAGGCGGTGATTGACCAGGGAAGAACGAGCACCATTGTCAATATTCACTATGAGAAGGAGGAGCTGGAAGGTGAGTCGGGAGAGGTGCCACCAGCCCCACGAGTTTTCCCGTCGCGCAAAGTCCCTGCCGCATCCTGTGCTCAGTGTATGCATCACCTGCAGCGAAACGTGGCGTGCTTCTAAATAAACGAGCACGCTTATTTTCACATTGTTTTAATATTATGGCTTTTAGACAGAGGGGAAAAAGCCCCCGCAGCATCTGCGGTATGAGTGTTGGCCATGTTCCCAGCTTGTTTCCTCAGAGGCTGCTCTTGGCTTGGAGAGGTCAGGAGAATAATTTGATGACTGCAGACACAGGGCTGTGATTTTCTTTTTTTTTTGTTCCAGACTTCATTATCACAGGACTGATTGGATCTCCTCTTGTCGCCTTGTGCCAACAAAGATTTTAAAAATAATTACCTTCTGTCGCTGCTTAATGAGCAGGCCTGAGTGTTGTCCAGCTGAAGCTGGAATTTTAGACAAGGGTTGATATTTTCAGGGCACTTTTAGGTGACCCGGAGCCATTGCTTGTTGTTGCTCTGTTGTTGCAAAGTTAGAGTAAAACAGGCTTGGAAAAAGGGAGGGGTCTCTGACATTCGGGGATGCAGTGAAACTAAAATGAAGAGAAGTTGGTGTTTCCTCCTGGGATGGATGCACTGGTTTAATCGTGGCAGCGGCGTCAACCATCTCCGCAATATCGAGAGTGATGCGAACACTGCTTTTTTCGCAGGCCACCGCACCCTGTCCGTGGGCGTGCGGATGCCGCTGGTGAGGCAAAGCCACCGGCACCACCGACCCCACCGCCAGAAACATCGGAAGAAGGAACGGGAGAAGGACTGTGCCCCGATGGAGCAGGGCTACCACTGTAAGTCCCGCCGCAGCGTTCACGAGCCTCCTCGGGGCTGCGTGGGTGCCGGGGTCCTCTGCAAGCAGGTCCGTGTGGCTGATTTGTGTGGTTTGCTGTTCTTCTGAGGGAAAGTGGCATTATTTGGGAGGCAGTTGAAGGCATAATGGATTGAGGCTGGTCTTCCTTAGAGGGATCCTGCCTTTAAAAATGGAAACGTGGGGAAGGAAAGTGGCCCGTCCTTATGCAGAAGTGGAACAGATGGTTCTCCTTCTCCATGGCTCTGTGCAAGCCTGGCCAGACCCGGAGGAGAGGGGCCAGCCCAGTATTTAGGGCTGAACTGGTGCCGATCGATGGCCACTTTGCGTGTGAGCGTGACGGGTCGAATGCAGGTGTGGTAACGGGATTTATCTTCTGCCCCCAGACACCCCATCCCAGCGGGTGCAGTTCATCCTCAGCACCGAGGAGGACGAGCAGCATGTTCCCCACCACTTGTTCACTGAGCTGGATGAGATCTTCCTGAAGGAGGGTGAAGATGCCGAGTGGAAGGAAACGGCAAGGTAAATCCCTGCTGCCGGCTGTGGTGGCGGCCGTGGGCTCTGCCTTCCGCTCTCCGGGACGCGAAGCTTTTGCAGCTGCAGGTGCCGATGCGCGGAGCCTTCTCCTCTTGCCGCCCCGTAGCTGCACCGAAGGGGTTGCAGAGCTGAGGCTGTTTTCTTGCAACGGGGCTGATTGTGCCTGATGTCCGCAGGTGGCTGAAGTTTGAGGAGGATGTGGAAGATGGTGGCGAGCGCTGGAGCAAGCCCTATGTGGCCACGCTGTCCTTGCACAGCCTCTTCGAGCTGCGGAGCTGCATCAGCAACGGGATGGTGCTGCTGGATGTTTGTGCCAACAGCATTGAAGAGATCGCAGGTACTGAGCACGCTGTGACCCGCCGGGAACGGCTGAGCTCAATTTGCCGCGGTGCCCTTCACTCCCATATCAAACCCTGCCCCAATGGCACGTCCTTTTCCAGAAGTCGCGCTGTGTTTTTAAATCGTGGGTTGCTTTTTGGACGTAGACTGGGTGTACAACAGTGACATCAGCTTTTTCTCCCAGTATGGGAGCCTTTTGAAAGCCATTTGTGGGGTCAGAGAGGCGATTAGAGAATATTCTCCGGCCAGAAAGGAGTGTCAGGGCTTGGCAGGCTGCTCTCAGGAACACGGAGTCTGCGTAAGAGCTGAACCTCCTTAAATAAACTACTTACTACAAGCTGTTTCCTCCCGTTCTTTGTTTTGTTTTTTTCCTCTTGCCTTAACATCCAGGATTTAAGAGCTTTAAAGGCAGAGTTTATCTGGCAGGTGACCAAGCAGCATATTTCTGTGGGGAAGATAATTGAAGTTAATTGAAAAAGCGGCTTTGGAGAAATTATCTTTGACTGGCAGGTCTCCATTCAGCCCTTGCAAGAGCTGGAGAAGTCGGAGCCGTTCTTAGCACGTTTCTCCCCGGGCTTGGCAAATTGCAGTTGATGGGCAAAGGAAACTCTGGGAAAGTCTGTGCTAGAGATTGCTTATAATTTGTTGAAATGTGTCCAGTCTAGAGAGTCTGTCTAGAAACGCCAGATCGGGCAAAAAAATGACATTATCTAGGATGGGGAATAATTATCTGAGCGGAGTGATGAATAAGCACTTTGATGATGGCTTTTAGCAAAAGAGAATTCTTCCTTTCGCTGCAAAGGCTGAACTGCATTAAAACGTCTTGCTAAGCAAGGCTGAGCCCGCGTTAGGGTATCCTGCGTGGCGCAGCCTTCGCCGGGGGCTTGAGGGGTCGGGGCTTGGGGACTTTCTGCTCTGACGGCTTCGTTTCCCGTTGCCATCTCCAGATATGATCTTGGGCCAGCAAGAGCAGTCTGTGGAGTTTGATGAGCGCATGCGGGTGAAAGTTCGAGAAGTGCTTTTGAAGAAGCATCACCATCAGAACGAGAAGAAAAGAAACAACCTTCTCTCCATCGTCTGCTCATTTGCTGACACGAGCAAGAAGCAGTTAGACGTGCATCCCCTCGACAAGCCAGGTGAGGGTTCCTGCAGGGTTTGGTACCCGGTGAGGGTTTCTGCCAGGCTTTGGCACCAGGTGAAGGTTTCTGCAGGGCTTTGGCCCCATTAGACTTCTCCTGGCAAAGAAGCGTCCCGATTGCTCCTTGCCTGTCTTTCTGAGTGTCTTTCTCCTCCCAGCCCAAACACTCACTCCTCACCCATCTCCCACCACTGCAGAAGCTAAAAATGGGGTGAACTATGACAGCAATGCGATGGATCTAAGCAAGGTGAGACACTCGTAGCTTTCTTACGCCTTTAGGGCCAGATTTGCTCTTGCAAACTTG
Source organism: Vanellus vanellus (assembly GCF_965231255.1). Lineage (NCBI taxonomy): Eukaryota > Metazoa > Chordata > Aves > Charadriiformes > Charadriidae > Vanellus > Vanellus vanellus. Next base: position 16,693 of record NW_028128773.1, on the reverse strand, counting down.
GCTGCAGAGTGTTCTGCAGAGTGCTGTGGGCTTTGCTTTTGGGGTAATGGCCTGAAAATCCCTTGTCGTGCCCAGGTGGAGCTGCGCTTCATGAAGAAAATTCCCACCGGGGCTGAAGCGTGCAACGTGCTCGTAGGAGAGCTGGATTTCCTTCGCCAGCCCATCATGGCATTTGTCCGCCTGAGCCCAGCTGTCCTTCTCTCGGGCATGACGGAAGTTCCCATCCCAACGAGGTCTGAATGAGAAGCGCAAAGTTTTTATTTAAAAAAAAAAACAAACACCACAACAAAACACCAAATTCACGCATCAGTTGGGCGTCCCAGGGGAACACGGCCAGTGGGAGCAAGCACGTTTCTCCCACCCACATGTCCTTGCTTTCATTCCTCCCTTCCCTGCTGGAGCTTTTAAACCCATTGGCCAATTTTAATGAAAGTTGGCCCAAAATTCAAATTTGCATTTGGTTTTGATGCATTTCAAATTCATCACCGGAGTCGGTGAGCCTACACGTCCCCCCTGGAGCCATGCTCTGGGCTGGGAGCTCCCAGGGATTTCTTTGGGCGCCCTTTGAGTGAGGCCATGTTCTTCTCTCTCATTTTGGTTTTCTTGCCTAGGTTCCTGTTTGTTTTGCTTGGACCAGGAGGAAAAGCCCATCAGTACCATGAGATCGGCAGGTCCATGGCTACTATCATGACGGATGAGGTGTGACGAGATAAGAGATATCTCCGGGTCATTTTTTGGGGCTTTCTTCACCTCTCCCTGTCTCTGTAGTAGTGAGGAAGAGGGTTTGCTGTCCCTCTTAGCTGCCTGCTGGAGGCTAAAATCCCACCTGGGCTGCAGCCCGCGCCTCATCCTTCTCCCCAGGGTCCCCAGCACGCTGTCCCCAGTGGTGGCATTGCCAGGGCCAGTGAAACTTCTCCTCTTGAAGCAGAAGGCTGTGATGTGCCATGGGGGACGGGAGCCTGGTGGAGATGGTTACAAATACTGTGATGCACAGATTTTTCCTTTGGGGGGAATATTTCCTGCCATTTCAATCCAACAGGCGATTTGGGGGAAATGACCTTGCATTTAGCCAAGACTTAATTGCACTGGTTAGGACATCCGAGATGGGTCATCCTCTTACCAGGTTGTCTCCTACGGCAGGTTTTCCACGACATTGCCTATAAAGCCAAGAACCGGGCTGACCTGGTGGCTGGCATCGATGAGTTTCTGGATCAGGTCATGGTTTTGCCGCCAGGAGAGTGGGATCCCTCCATCCGAATTGAGCCCCCGAAAAACGTCCCTTCGCAGGTGGGTGCTGCGGCAGAAGGAGGCACGAGGGGGACGGGCAGGAGGGCAGCACGGCTGGGGGTGCTGCTTAGGGGCCCAAATTCACAGGTCACGTACCCAGCCCAAAAAGCAAAACAAGCCAGTGGCTGCAAAGACATATCTTTATCTTATTTCCATTTTAACAGGAAAAAAGGAAGGTGCCAGAAGCTCTCGATGACAGTGCTTCTCACAGCAAGCCGGAGAAGCACAGCGGTCCTGAACTGGAGCGGACAGGAAGGTGTGAACTGAAATAGTTTGGTGGGGTGCTTTTCTGTTTGCCCCTAAAATCTGAGTGTGCACCTCCCTTCTAGCAGAGTTTTGGGGTGAACTGGGTCAGTGAAGGGGCTCCAGGTTCCCAGCTTGGTCCCCTGGGCTGGGCGGGTGGGACATTTGGGCAGCTGGGCTGAGCCACAGCGTGGTTGCACAGAGGTTTTCTTGCTTTGGGGTGGAAGCAGATGTGTAAGTACCTCCAGGTAGAGCTCTGCTGCTTCTCAAAGTGAGGGACTGTTGCAATAAGAGGGGGTGGGCTCTCAGGTTTGGTCTCTTTTTCTTTTTGTTGGAGGGTTTTTTTTGTATGCCTCAGTTTCTACTGGGGCTAAAATGGAAGAAGGAGACTTCTTTTTAGCAACGGAAGTTACTCTGTGCTTGTGATTGTCCTTCCTCAGCCAAGAAAACTTAACGTGGTCTTCCACGATAATGTTTTTTTGTTGTTTTTTTTTTTCTTCCTCCAGGCTCTTTGGAGGTTTGATCCGGGATGTGAAGCGAAAAGCCCCCTGGTTCTGGAGTGACTTTCGGGATGGTCTGAGCCTGCAGTGTCTGGCGTCCTTCCTCTTCCTCTACTGTGCCTGCATGTCCCCCGTCATCACCTTCGGGGGTCTGCTGGGGGAGGCGACCAACGGCCACATAGTGAGCACCTCTCTCTGTTGGGTGGCACGGGGGAGGACAAAACTCATGCAAAAGTCCTTGCTGCAGTGAATTTGCACTTGTTTTTTTTCCCTCTAATGATTTAATTACTCACTGCTGCCTCTCTTCCCCGGACAGAGTGCCATGGAGTCGCTGCTGGGCGCATCCATGACCGGCGTGGTGTATTCCCTCTTTGCTGGCCAACCTCTCGCCCTTCTTGGCAGCACCGGCCCCGTCCTCGTGTTCGAGAAGGTCCTCTACAAATTCTGCAAGTAAGGCTGGCTGCTGCGGCCAGGTGCTGCGAGCGCCTTCAGAAGGCAGGGATGGAGAAAAGATGTTTTTCTTAGTGGTAGTTGGTAGATATAAGTTGTCTTCTGTGTCACAGACATCACGCGCTGCTGCTTTAGTATGTGACGGTGCAGGAGCCCTCGGTCTCTGAAGGTTGGATGGGGTGGTCCGGGGTTTTTAGGGTTAAAGTGAAAGAGCAGGAGGAGGAGAAACCACAAGGATGTGGATGCCCGAGCTGGGCTGCACAGGGAAGATGAGACAAATGACTCTGGTTTGGGAATGAGGGAAGATTTGCTTTCCTCTCAGTACAAACTCGGGCACTTTTTTGTATGATTGTTGCTGGAAGTGGAAATATATTTTACCCACATATCCAAAGAGTTTTCTGGTCCAATGTTTTGATGATTTTTGAGAAAGCAGGAGCTTTTCAGGCGAAATGGATATTTTCCATGACAGTCTTTTTGTTGTGGCAACTGTGATGGGAGATTAACCCCCCTTTTTGCAATTAAATTTATTATGAAGCCCCAGCTTGCTGGCAGCAGGTAACTGGGTGCAAACCCAGCCGGTTTCGCTGTTAGGGCATCGGGGTGATGTGGGAGAACACCACCTTCCGCAACAGGGACCTGACCTCAATTAGTCTCCGAGGCAGGAATGCAGGAAACTGCATTTACCATCTGCAGCCTTGACACGCTCCTGAATTGCTGCCGACTTTCCCCGAAGGAAGGCACGGCTCGGAGCCTCTTGCTGCCCTCTCCACCCTGCGTTTTCTTTTACTTTCCCAGGGACTACGCGCTCTCCTATCTCTCTCTACGGGCGTGCATCGGGCTGTGGACCGCCTTCTTCTGCATAGTGCTGGTGGCCACCGATGCTAGCTCTTTGGTGTGCTACATCACCCGCTTCACTGAAGAAGCCTTTGCCTCCCTCACCTGCATCATCTTCATCTACGAGGCTCTGGAGAAGCTGAGTCACCTGCGAGAGGCCTACCCTGTGCACACGCACAGCAAGCTGGACTTCCTCACCATCTCCTAGTGGGTTTCTTCCTCCTAAAGTGCCGCTGCCCCTTGGCAGGAGCTCAGGGCTGCACCTCCATCGCCTTCCCCTCACCCCTGTCTTGGCTTCTCTCCTCCCAGCTGTAAGTGTGAGGCACCGACCCATCCCAGCAACGAAACCCTGCAGTTCTGGGAGAGCAACAAGATCAATGTGTCTGGCATTACCTGGGAGAACCTCACGGTGACTGTAAGTGCCCCGAGTCACTGCTTCCTCGTGCCGTGGCCGCGGGGTCCAGGGGTGCTGGCCTGGTGCAAAGCTCAGAGCCCTTCAGGTGATGGTGGGCTTCCAACTTGTTCCAGTGCTGCTCTGAAAAGTCGTTACTTCAGTCTAAGGTGTGGGTTTAACCCCCTTGGGCCTGGGAAGGAGAGTCCACCTCATCCCCGACATGGTGGGCAATAACTGTCGTCCTCAGGACAGCGGTTCTGTCTGGGAGCAAGGTTCAGTGGGTGTTTTGGTTATTGGAGAAGTTGGAGGACTTAAGTTCATGCTTGAAGGCTGTAATTAGCTTCCTTAATTGGTTCCTAGTAACTCCAGGCCTTGCTTTCTTACTCAGCGCTATCTGAAGGTACGTGCATAAACTTGCGTGTCTGAGCAGCCCCTTGGGCCGTTGTTGCTGGAAGCAGAGCTCAGGCACAGGGTGGGATGCTCTTATGGACATCTTCACCCCCCTTGGCCGTGTCCTGTGAGCCCGCCCCTGGGAAGGGACAATTTGTCTCTTCTCCTTTCCAGCCACTGTTGTCTTAGCCCTCCTTCCCCGTCCCCAAGAGTTTCCAGTGTTTCCTTCCCCTCTGGTGTCTTCTTCAGCCACGGTTACCTGCCGTTCAAGCGGAGGATGTGCCATAGGTCTGTGGTACAGTGTCCCATCACATCTCCTCTCTCCGCTGTCGTGTGTAGTTCCATGTGTCACTTATTCAGCTGCTGCTGATCGTGAAATATAAATCACCACTGGCAGCAGCAGTCCCGAGGTCACGGATCTTGGAGCAAGATCCTCCAAACTCCCTAGTTATCCGAGGTTTCTTTGCCGCATGTGCACTACCTTTGTGTCCTGACGCTCTGTTTCCCCAGGAATGTCGGTATTTGCATGGAGAGTTTCGTGGACCTGCCTGTGGACACAATGGCCCCTACACACCTGATGTCTTCTTCTGGTGCTGCATCCTCTTCTTCTCCACCTTTGTCCTGTCGGGCTTATTGAGGAAGTTTAAAACCAGCCGCTACTTCCCAACCAGAGTAGGTAGAAGAGAGTGGCCAACAGCAGTCTCCACACTCATTTCCCAAAATGGCTTTCCAGGAGCACTAAGCAGTGTTTGCCACCGCTTGGTCAAACTGGGAAATGTTGACCTTGAAGGCCAAACTTCCATGTCCCTCACTCATTTCCAGGAGTGCAAAACGATCGTAGCGTTTCCCACCTGCCTCACGACCTGCCCCAGAGCGGTTTTTTGCCCAGGCAGTGGGAAATCAGGTCTTCCTAAGTTGGTTGTTTGTTGTTTTTTCGTTTGTGTTTTTTTTCACCTGGTGTGCCCAAGGGGAAAGTTGATTCAAATGAGGAACTGCCATAGAAAAAGACACAAAAGACACTGTTTCTTCCTTTTGAGGAGTAAATGATGCCTCAGTGCCTTATTCCCATTGTAGCTGTGAGTGCAGCTGTAGTGGCAGACGTCTGTTTCGTTATTTTTTAATATTTATTGGCTTTTTTTTAAGGTTTGAATTTAAACCACCCTTTTCCACCTAATCAAACTTTTTTTATTGCCTGACCCCAGATCTCGCAGGTACAAACACAGCAACAGTATCTAACCGAGGGATTTGGCTGCATCTTCTCAGAGTGGTGGGAATTTGTTAACCAGCCTTAATGCTGTTGATGTCTTTAACTTTTCCATCTCACGGTATGGCCCCGTTTGTGCTGTCCCTTTCAGCTCTGCTTTCTTGCTCCAGGTACGGTCCACAGTAAGTGACTTTGGTGTCTTCCTCACCATCGTCATCATGGTGCTCATTGACTTCCTGGTTGGGATCCCGTCGCCGAAGCTCCACGTCCCCCACATGTTCAAGGTAATGGGGTGTTTTGGTGTGGAGCCGCTTTCAGCCCTTGGGGATGCCACAAGGTGATGCTGGGGCAGGACAGGGCTGAGCCTGGAGATGCTGGTGGTGTTACCATCTCCTCTTCCACCTCCGAGTGCATCGTTTCCTTCTGGAAAGAGGAAGCCAGCCCCAAAACTTGATACCTACAGAAGTATCTATAGGTGCTTGCGATGAGGACGCTGGCACTGCTGAACCCCGTAGTAGAGGGTGACGTGAAGGCAGGGCCAGGAGATGAGGCGGCACAGCGATGGAGAGGAAAATCAAAGCCAGTGAAGTGGCTGGGCTGGGAGTTGATCCTGATGTGTGTTTTGGCTTTGTTGCAGCCTACCAGAGACGACCGCGGGTGGTTGGTCAACCCCATAGGGCCCAACCCTTGGTGGACGGTGTTGGCCGCGCCCATCCCAGCTCTGCTCTGCACCATCTTGATATTCATGGACCAGCAGATCACGGCTGTCATTGTCAACAGGAAGGAGCACAAGCTGAAGGTAAGGGGCTGCAAGAGCTGACCCCATCCCCACCCCACTCTGGGCTGCAGGTGTGGGGAGAAGCTCCTATGCCAAGTGCTTTGTGAAGGCGTTGGTTTGGGACAATGTCAGGCTGTGTGGCAGGATGCTCTGCTGGATTAGTGATGTCACAGGGAGCAAACGAGGGGAGTTCAGATGAGCAATCTTTTGGAGGAACAAATTAATTTTCAAGCACTACAGAAGCGTGTTTTTGTTTCAAAACGCTAGCAGGAGCTGGGGGAACGAACTGTTTTGATGCACTGCCAGAGATAACTCAGGGTCACATCTTGCTTGCAAACAGTAGAACTTTCTTTATGAATGAAAATAGTCTTTTTGTTTGTTTGAGAAGTAGCTATTGCACAAACCTCCCAAATCCACTTGGTCTGAACCCCTGCCAGATTTTCACGAAAGGTGCTTGCGCAAAGACCGGATCCATCCTTATTTTTGCCAATTCTTCTCTTAAATTTTCAAGAGGGTGACTTGCGCCCAAGTAGGGTTTGAGTCTGAGTGCTGTGGGATGCTCTGTTCCTTGTTTTGCTGCCCACAGAAAGGATGCGGGTACCACCTGGACCTTTTCATGGTGGCCGTGATGCTCGGGGTGTGCTCCGTGATGGGGCTGCCCTGGTTTGTGGCTGCGACTGTCCTGTCCATCACCCACGTCAGTAGCCTCAAAGTGGAGTCTGGCTGCTCAGCTCCAGGAGAACAACCCAAGTTTCTGGGGATACGAGAGCAGAGAGTCACCGGCTTGATGATCTTTGTGCTCATGGGCTGCTCTGTCTTCTTCACTTCGGTGTTAAAGGTAAGAGGAAAATGCAAAATGCCCAACAAGCGTGAGCTTTTTGGAGGTTATACAAAAACCATCCCCTCCCTCCAGGCCTGAGTAGGTGTGGAGCAGAGGAGGAGGCGATCCCAAACCTTGAGGCTTGGCCCACGGTGGGAACCAGCCTTAGTTACCCTTTCCAGCCCTTCACACCCCAGTTTGGTGTCCTCGAGACAAGCGAGCAGGACAACTGCTTTAATTCCCAGGTGTCTCTCAGGCCCACCTGTGTTTATGGGTTACGACGAAGCGGATTCAGACCAGTACACTGCTCTCTTTCAAGCAGGCAGCACCTTATGGGATGCAATTGGCTCCCCCAAATGCCTCCCAACAGCTGTTCCCAGTAGCTAAACACACCAAAATCATCCCCGTGGGCTTCCTTGTGTGTTCCTCCCACAAAGTCACCGCAGCTCTAGGCTAAAAGGAGGCACTTCGCTTTTGCGTGTTGCCACAAAAATGTGTAGAAATGTTCTTCTGCCGTCACAAAACGTGGCGTACAGTTTCATGGGTGAAATGACCGATTTTCCTCCAACCTTTCAGGAAAACGGGATTATTCTAATGAAACGTAACTCAGAAGCTCAGCCTAAAGCAGAGCATTCACTCACTCACTTGCACGCACAAAACCTCTACGGGTTAAGAGGTGACACATCTCTAACCCTGTGGAAACTGGAAAGCTTTAGGCAATTTTAGGCAGTGCCTCTAGAAGAGAGCAGTAATACTGAAAAAGCAATTAAAAAAATAAATTATTGCATTCTTTTTTTTTAATTTCTCAGTTTATACCCATGCCTGTGCTTTACGGTGTCTTTCTCTACATGGGCGTGTCGTCGCTCAGAGGGATTCAGGTATGGACTCTTACAGCGTGCAGCTCCCTGCTGTGTCATCTCCAGAGACGCAGGAAAAAAGCAGTGGTGTGGGAGAAAACCTCCCCAAAAGCAGGCAGTGAAAGTATTTTGTATAATGAAAAGATTGGTGGGGGCACAGGAGGTACGTAGGGCGGGAGGACCAGGCAAGTTCAGCGCGCTCTGCATCATGGTTTGGGACAGGGCAGTGTTTGGTGTGGTGAAAATGGGGGAATTCAGTGCAAAGCGAAGGCGATTTCTACTGCCGGTGGGAATCCTCACTGGGGGATTGAGTGGGCTGAGAAATGCCAAATAACAAACAGAAGAATAGAATATATTAAACATATACTTTTATAGAAGAACAGGGAGGGGGAGGGGGAGATGGTATGAGGAGAAGGACCTGGGGGTGCGGACTGATGAGAAGCTCACCATGAGCCGGCAATGCGCGATCGCAGCCCAGAAGGCCGACCGCATCCTGGGCTGCATCAGCAGTGTGGCCGGCAGGGCGAGGGGGGATTGTGCCCTCTGTTGTGCTCTGCTCTGGGGAGACCCCCTGCAGTGCTGCCTCCAGCTCGGGGGCTGCAGCACAGGAGAGCCATGGACCTGGTGGAGCGGGGCCAGAGGAGGCCCCGGAGCTGCTGGGAGGGCTGGAGCCCTTCTGCTGGGAGGACAGGCTGGGAGAGGTGGGGGCGTTCAGCCCGGAGAAGTCTCCGGGGAGCCCTCAGAGCCCCTTCCAGTGCCTAAAGGGGCTCCAGGAGAGTTGGGGAGGGACTCTGGATGAGGGAGGGGAGCGATGGGACGAGGGGGGATGGTTTGACACTGACAGAGGGCAGATTGAGATGAGATATCGGGGAGAAATTTTTCCCTGTGAGGGTGGTGAGGCACCAGCGCAGGTTGCCCTGAGAATCTGTGGCTGCCCCATGCCTGGAGGTGTTCAAGGCCAGGTTGGATGGGGCTTGGAGCAACCTGGGCTGGTGGGAGGTGTCCCTGCCCAGGGCAGGGGGTGGGACTGGATGATCTTCGAGGTCCCTTCCAACCTAAACCCTTCTGTGATTCTATAATAGAAGGACATGGAATAATTGCAATTTGGTGGGCAGCTCTCATGGACACACTGGTTTATAGATGGAGCAAAGGGAAAACGGGTGCTGCTCCCAGGAGGAACAAAGTGGGATCCAGGATTTCTCACTGCACGCAAAACTCCTTCCATGTCCCAACAGGGCCGGAAACTTTCCGCAGCCCCAAGGGGTAACTTTTCCGCTTTTATTTTGCAGTTCTTCGATCGCTTGAAGCTCTTTTGGATGCCGGAAAAACACCAGCCGGATTTCATCTACCTGCGGCACGTTCCCTTGCGGAAGGTGCATTTCTTCACCGTGATCCAGCTCATCTGCCTCGTCCTGCTCTGGGCCATCAAGGTGTCCCGTGTTGCCATCATCTTTCCCATGATGGTAAGAGCCGGTGCCGCTCAGCAGCGGGATGTTTGCAGCATCGGAGTGAGACGTAGCATCATCTCACACCTCACCCCCTCTTCCCTCTTATTTTGTGAAGGTTTTGGCTCTCGTGTTTGTCCGGAAAGTGATGGACTTCTGCTTCTCAAAGCGGGAGCTCAGCTTTTTGGATGACCTTATGCCAGAAAGCAGGAAGAAGTTGGCCGATGCCAAAAATGAAGGCAAAGAAGAAGAGGTGATGCTTGCTGGGTGCTCGGGGGTGGGTGTCTCCCTCGGGCTCTGAGATTGACTCTTTCTGTCACAGCTTCTCTTGAAATACTGGGGGAAAATCCAAACTTAATAGAAATAGATCCTGACAGCCTGGATCCTGCATCATAATCTTTTTTTCCTAAATTAGCAGTGAGCTTAACACTTGACTAACGGTATAATTTTTAAAGGAGCCATCTATAATAAATATTATAATCATGATGGAAAGAGTTGCTCATAAGGGTGGTTTTAACCCCCCCCCCCCCCCAAAATGTTTGGAGTGAAAGGTCTTTCCCCGGCTGTGCTAACAGAACCATAGAATCATAGAATCAGTGAGGTTGGAAGGGACCTTTAAGATCATCAAGTCCAACCATTAACCTACCCTGATAAAAACACCACCACTCCTAAACCATGTCCCTAAGCACCTCATCTACCCTTTTCTTAAACACCTCCAGGGATGGTGAATCCACCACCTCTCTGGGCAGCTTATTCCAATGTTTAATAACCCTTTCAGTGAAAAAATGCTTCCTAACATCTAATCTAAACCTGCCCTGACATAACTTGAACCCATTTCCTCTTGTCCTATCACTTGTCGCCAGGGAGAAGAGGTCAGCTCCCATCTCTCTAAAACCTCCTTTCAGGTAGTTGTAGAGGGTGATAAGGTCTCCCCTCAGCCTCCTCTTCTCCAGGCTAAACAACCCCAGATCCCTCAGTCGTTCCTCATAAGGTTTGTCCTCCAGACCCTTCACCAGCTTTGTAGCCCTTCTCTGGACACGCTCCAACACCTCAATGTCCTTCTTGTAGTGAGGGGCCCAAAACTGAACACAGTACTCGAGGTGAGGCCTCACCAGTGCCGAGTACAGGGGGATGATTACTTCCCTAGTCCGGCTCACCACACTATTCCTGATGCAGGCCAGGATGGTGTTGGCCTTCTTGGCTGCCTGGGCACACTGCTGGCTCATGCTCAGCCGGTTGTCCACCAACACCCCCAGGTCCTTTTCTGCCAGGCAGCTTTCGAGCCACTCCGCCCCCAGTCTGTAGCGCTGCATGGGGTTGTTGTGACCCAAGTGCAGGACCCGACACTTGGCCTTGTTGAACCTCATACCATTGGCCTCAGCCCATCTGTCCAGCCTGTCCAGATCCCTCTGCAGAGCCAATCTACCCTCAAGCAGATCAACACGCCCCCCCAGTTTAGTGTCGTCTGCGAACTTACTGAGGGAGCACTCGATCCCCTCATCCAGATCGTTGATAAAGATATTAAAGAGAACGGGCCCCAGCACCGATCCCTGGGGGACACCACTAGAAGGTCAGAAGGAGAGGGCAGCACGTGGGTTTTGCTGGGTGTTTAGTTTATCTCCACTTCGATCATAGACAGAGAACTTTGATTTGTCCCTTTTTATGTCAGGACTCCCAGGAGATGATGGAAGCTGCTGCTGCAAACTCCGTTCGGCTGCAGCTGGGCAAGACCAGCAGCGCGGATATCCCAAAGCCAAGCAGCGACAGGTAAAGCCCCACCAAGCAGCAGGAACCCCGGCAAGATTAGCCTGAAGGGGGTTGGCAGAATTTTCTCCATGTTTATCTTTGCTGAGCATCCCAGCGCCATGCACTCAGCTTGGAGGGAAGAGCAAATTTACGGGCAGGGCTGCAGGAGGTGATGGCAAGGCTCTGGCTCCGAGCAGAATGGCTGCACAACTCACGTTTGACCCCCTAAAACACGCTTCATGGGTGACTTTTAAGGAGGAGGGTCTACCGTAAACTGAGGAGCTGCAGGCCTGGTCTGTCCCCGCGGTGGCTTAAGGAGCCCACTGCAGGGCTAGACACCAGCAAGAGTTCAATATCTTCATGAGTGACCTGGATGAAGGGATGGAGGGTACCACCAGCGAGTTTGCTGGTGACACAGCACTGGGAGGGGTGGCTGACACACCGCAAGGCTGTGCCGCCATCCAGTGTGACCTGGCCAGGCTGGAGAGTTGGGTGGAGAGGAACCTCATGAAGTTCAACAAGAGCAAGTGTGGGGTACTGCATATGGGGGGGAATAACCCCCTGCACCAGTACAGGTTGGGGGCTGACCTGCTGGAGAGCAGCTCTGTGAAAGGGACCTGGGAGTCCTGGGGGACAACAGGGTGGCCATGAGCCAGCAGTGTGCCCTGGTGGCCAAGAAAGCCAATGGCATCTGGGGTGCATCAAGAAGAGTGTGGCCAGCAGGTGGAGGGAGGTCATCCTCCCCCTCTGCTCTGCCCTGGTGAGGCCACATCAGGAGCGCTGTGTCCAGTTCTGGGCTCCCCAGGTCAAGAAGGAGAGGGAACTGCTGGAGAGGGCCCAGCAAAGGGCTACGGAGATGATGAGGGGACCGGAGCATCTTTCTTATGAGGAAAGGCTGAGGGAATTGGGGCTTTTTAGTCTGGAGAATAGAAGACTGAGGGGGGATCTTATCAATACTTAAAGGGGGGGCGCCAGGGGGACGGGAACAGTCTTTTCTCAGTGGTGCCCAGTGACAGGACAAGAGGTAATGGGCACAAACTTGGGCACTGGAAGTTCCACCTAAACATGAGGAGGGACATCTTTCCTGTGCGGGCGGCAGAGCGCTGGCACAGGCTGCCCAGAGAGGTGGGGGAGTCTCCCACTCGGGAGCCATTCCAAATCTGCCTGGAGGTGTCCTGTGCCACTGCTGTAGGTGCCCCTGCTCTGGCGGGGGTGGGACTGGGTGAGCTCCAGAGGGCCCTTCCAGCCCTGACCAGTCTGGGATTCTGTGCAGAGCCTTTGCACAGAGCTGTAGCTCTGCGGCTCTCCGGCTCGCCTTCCAAACCTCCTCCTCCCGCCCAACCCGCTGTGCTTATGCGCAGCTTTGGTTCTCCTCCCCCCCGTTCCTCTTGCTGGTGCTGATGCGCTGGGTGGCGTCAGTTCCCACAGTCACAGATTGCTGTCTCAAATATTTATTGCAGGACTGATCCTTCGGAGATTAATATCACAGAATCACACAGAATCACAGAATTATCAGAGTTGGAAGGGACCTCTAGAGATCATCTAGTCCAACTCTCCTGCTAAAGCAGGATTGCCTAGAGCACATTACTCAGGACTGCATCCAGGCGGGTCTTGAAAATCTCCAGGAAAGGGGACTCCACAACCTCCCTGGGCAGCCTGTTCCAGTGCTCTGTCACCCTCACCGTAAAGAACTGTTTCCGTGTATTTGAACGGAACTTCCTGTGTTCTAACTTGTGCCCATTGCCCCTCGTCCTGTCACTTGGAACCAATGAAAAGAGCCTGGCTCCATCCTTCTTCAACCCACCCTTTAGATACTTGTATGCCATAATAAGGTCTCCCCTCAGCCTTCTCTTCTCCAGGCTAAAGAGTCCCAGCTCTCTCAGCCTTTCCTCATAAGGGAGGTGCTCCAAGCCCTTAATCATCTTAGTTGCCCTTCGCTGGACTCGCTCCAGCAGTTCTCTGTCCCTCTTGAACTGGGGAGCCCAAAACTGGACACAGTATTCCAGTTGTGGCCTCACCAGTGCCGAGTAGAGGGGGAGAATGACCTCCCTCGACCTACTGGCCACACTCTTCCCTATGCAGCCCAGGATTCCATTGGCCTTTTTGGCGACAAGGGCACATTGCTGGGCCATGGATAATTTACTGTCTACCACAACCCCCAGATCCTTCTCCTCCAAGCTATCTCCCAGCAGGTCAGCCCCTAACCTGTACTGGTGCCTAGCATTCTTCCTCCCCAGGTGCAGGACCTTGCACTTGGTTTTGTTGAACCTCATTAGGTTCTTCTCTGCCCAGCTCTCCAGCCTGTCCAGGTCACGCTGGATGGCAGCACAGCCCTCTGGGGTGTCAGCCACTCCACCCAGTTTGGTATCATCAGCAAACTTGCTGAGGATACACTCTGTCCCCTCATCCAGGTCATTAATGAATATATTAAACAAAATAGGACCAAGTATTGACCCCTGGGGGACACCACTGGTTACAGGCCTCCAACTAGACTCTGTGCCGCTGATCACAACCCTCTGAGTTCTGTCCCACAGCCAACTCTCAATCCACCTCGCCGTCACCTCATCTAGCCCATACTTCCTCAGCTTCCTAATGAGGAAGTCATGGGAGACAGTGTCAAAAGCCTTGCTAAAGTCAAGGTAGATGACATCCACGACTTTCCCCTCATCCAGCCAACCAGTTATAACATCATAGAAAGCTATCAGATTGGTCAAGCACGATTTGATATCTCGGATGAGATATCAAAAACAACCGTGTGGAAGGCTCTCACTATGAGCACGGAAACAGTCTGAATTTGGGGAGAAAAGAGGTAAAGGATCGCGTGGGAACGTGGCCGTGCTCCTTTGCGAGCGGTGGCACGTGCCTACGGCTTTTTTTTTTTTTGCCGGCAATGCCGAGCAAGCGGCGAGGGCTGCGGCACACGAACCAGCTCCTCTCTGCCGGCGCGGTCCCACGAGCGGGGCAACAGCCCCACTGATGACGCTCTCCCTCCTTTTCTCTCTCCTCCTCCCCCCCAACTCCAGTTTTCATGTTTAGGAATCTTGACTTTGAAGGAGAGGCGTGAGAACGTGACTCGGGGATGTGCCCACGCAGACATGGGCAGAAACTGCTTTTATTTTGTTTTCCAGTTGGTGGATTCCCCTTTAAGCCACGGCGATGGTTTCAGCTGTCCTTGGTGTGCTTCAGGCATTCCCTCTCTCCAGAGCAGCAAACTGAGGTGCACATGACAGTCAGTGGGAGTTCAGTGGTGTTCCGCCTCCGTGTGTTCATGTGTGGGTTGTTGCCGTTTTGTAGCGGTAGACGGACTGCTGCTGCTTCATCGTTCAGTGCTATTTTTTTAATATCTCACTCCTCCTCTTCTGTTTCTCGTTTTTTTTTTTTTTTTTTATTCCCCCAAAATAAACTCTGAATGCTTCTGTTGTATGTGACGCATTCTCCACTTTCTTCTTCATCGCGACCAGGTTCTCGGGTCTGGTTTGGGGTCCTGCCTTCAGTTCGCCCTTCTGTCTCTCCCTGGCAGGAGAGGGATGCCCTCCGTGGCGGGGCAGCGCGGAGCGCCCGAGCGGTTGGGCCGAGGCGAAGGAAAAGCATTTGCTCCCTGTGCTCCAGTTTTACATTGGAGTTTTTTTGGAATTTTTGTTTGTTTGTTTGTTTGTTTTTATTATAATTATTTTTCTTCCTTCGGCTCTGCCGTCAGCCTGGAAGCTGCAAAAGGCAGAAATGGCGCCTTCTCCTCCCCCGGCTGTTAAATTAATATAAGGCAGCGCTTCAGATCAAACCCCTCCAATCCGTCGGGTGGTGGCGGGAGCGGCCAGGCGAGACCTGGGGCTCTGTGTCCCCGGGCTGCCCCTCCGCTGCCCCTCCGCTTTCCTTCCTTTTCCCTCCCTGGCTCTCTCGCTGTGGTGTTTTTTCCTCCTCCCCTCTCCTCGCAAAGCCGCGTCTCTCTCGCAGGGTGGGATGAGCCCGGAGGCAAGTGGGAAGGTGCCTTTTCCTCCTCCTTTTTCCTGCCCCTTTGCAGGAAGAAGCTGTTGAGCAGAGATGGTTCTCGTGCTCTCTTCCCATCTCGGGGGGGTCGTTGGGCTGCGGCGTGGGGCCACAGAGCCTGGGAGGAGAGGACAACCCCGAAGAAAAGGTCCCCTTGCCGCCCTCCACCAGCAGCGGTGGGATGGGTGCAGGGACCCTCCTGCCATCGGCTTATCCCGTCCCCCGTGGGAGCCTTTTTCTGCAGCAAACCGACCCAAAACGACAACGGCACGTTGGTGCTTCTTGCTAAATGGGGAGGGGGGAGAAAAACAAATCATCTATCAGTTTGCTCTGTAAGGATGGAAGCGGCGCATCCCCAAACAGGGCCAAAATCAGGCGGCTTTTACGGGATGGGGTTTTGCAAAGCGGCTGGTGCCAGTGCCCCACGGTGACGGTCGGAGGGGGAAGAAGCTGGTTGAGCCCTTAAAAAGAGGAAAAGAAAAAGGCTCGGAGGAAGGGAAAGGTGCAGCACCGGGGTTTCCTTGCTGCTGTTCCTCCGGGATGCCCGTGCGTGTCCCCTCCACGCTGCCCGCCGGGCAGGACCGTGCTCGCTGCTCCGGCTCTGCCTCCCCGGAGGGGAAAGGTCCCGGTGCAGGAGAGTCCCCGTCTCTCCCCCCTTCCCAAAAGAAACTTTAATTTAATCGTTGCACTGGTGACCCACAGTGGCTGTGGGGCTGGGGGGCTGTGGTACCAGCCCTGTTGCTGCCCTGCCCTTAAAATGGAATTATACACTTCTAATATAGGGCAATTTGGGTTTTTTTTTCCATTTTGTTTTCCTCCCTGTAAAAGGAGGGAGTGGGGCTGAGCTTCACTTCCTCCTGGCCGGGACCGGGGCCAGAGCCTGGGATGGTTTTCAGCATGTGCCAGGCATCACTCCAGCGGAGACGGAAAAGAAGAAAGTCACCCTGGAGGGAAAACGCGGCCGGTTTTGGGGCAGAGCGGGCTGAGTCTGGCTCTGCATCTCCCCCTTCCCCGGGGGCCACAAAACCTTGGCAGCTGCCTCCAAAAGTCCTTACTTAAAATCAAAGCAGATTTCCCCGGCGCGGCCCTCTCCTGCATTTGAAGCTCGGGGGTTTTTGCTGCTTACAGGGTGAGATTTTTTATTTATTTATATATTTATGTATTTATTTTTAATTAAATGAAAGCTGAGGTCTTGGTTAACAACGTGACTCTGAGCCACCTAAAAGGTGGCTGTGACCCCCCGGGCTGACTGTGGGACACAGTGCTGCGCCTGTCCCCCCCTTCGGGCCCCATGATCCCACGGCCGGCTCCGTATTTTGGGAGGATTTAATATTTCCCTGTGCAGAGGGGAATTTTATGGGGAGGAGTCGGGAGGAAAAATCCCTCTCAAAGCTGCTGCTGTAGTTTGCTTTAGGAATCAAATCCCACTGGACCCAAGCCTGGTTTCATCCCCCAAGGTCAGATCTGAAACTGGGGCCGTTCCCCACCAAGTGTCAAGGACCGGCGCAGGAAGTGCAATTCCTGGGGCTCTGGTGGATTAAAGGAGCTGCTTCAGTCCCTCAAGATACCCTAAAAAAAAACAGAACAGGGGCAGAATCCACCCAGTGTGAAGGAGTTACAGCAAGTTCTAGGAACTTTAAGCTGTTGGCATAAACACACCCCTGGCTTTTCCATCATTGCTCGCCCCTTGATGATTTGCTCAGGAAGGGAAAATCCTGGGAATGGACTGACCAACATACCAATGTTGGAATATCCGCTAAT
>NW_028128774.1:0-168591 GCF_965231255.1 Vanellus vanellus | reverse complement strand
CCATCCTCAAAAGCAGCTGTTTTCGCTTTCGGCAGCCTCCGGAGCAAAAAAGACAAACGTCCAGCTTTTGCTGCCACAGCAAAGGTGCCAGCGGGGAAAAGTAATGCTGGTTCTCACTGCCTCCTGGAACCCTTTCAAATGCCCCAGACAATTTGGCCCTCTCTGCTTTCCTGCGGACTCCATCCTCAAAAGCACCTGTTTTCGCTTTCGGCAGCCTCCGGAGCAAAAAAGACAAACGTCCAGCTTTTGCTGCCACAGCAAAGGTGCCAGCGGGGAAAAGTAATGCTGGTTCTCACTGCCTCCTGGAACCCTTTCAAATGCCCCAGACAATTTGGCCCTCTCTGCTTTCCTGCGGACTCCATCCTCAAAAGCACCTGTTTTCGCTTTCGGCAGCCTCCGGAGCAAAAAAGACAAACGTCCAGCTTTTGCTGCCACAACAAAGGTGCCAGCGGGGAAAAGTAATGCTGGTTCTCACTGCCTCCTGGAACCCTTTCAAATGCCACAGACAATTTGGCCCTCTCTGCTTTCCTGCGGACTCCATCCTCAAAAGCACCTGTTTTCGCTTTTGGCAACCTCCGGAGCAAAAAAGACAAACGTCCAGCTTTTGCTGCCACAGCAAAGGTGCCAGCGGGGAAAAGTAATGCTGGTTCTCACTGCCTCCTGGAACCCTTTCAAATGCCCCAGACAATTTGGCCCTCTCTGCTTTCCTGCGGACTCCATCCTCAAAAGCACCTGTTTTCGCTTTCGGCAGCCTCCGGAGCAAAAAAGACAAACGTCCAGCTTTTGCTGCCACAGCAAAGGTGCCAGCGGGGAAAAGTAATGCTGGTTCTCACTGCCTCCTGGAACCTCTTCAAATGCCCCAGACAATTTGGCCCTCTCTGCTTTCCTGCGGACTCCATCCTCAAAAGCACCTGTTTTCGCTTTCGGCAGCCTCCGGAGCAAAAAAGACAAACGTCCAGCTTTTGCTGCCACAGCAAAGGTGCCAGCGGGGAAAAGTAATGCTGGTTCTCACTGCCTCCTGGAACCCTTTCAAATGCCCCTGACAATTTGGCCCTCTCTGCTTTCCTGCGGACTCTATCCTCAAAAGCGCCTTTTTTCACTTTCGGCGCCCTCCGGTGGTAAAAAGACAAACGTCCAGCTTTTGCTGCCACAGCAAAGGTGCCAGCGGGGAAAAGTAATGCTGGTTCTCACTGCCTCCTGGAACTCTTTCAAATGCCACAGACAATTTGGCCCTCTCTGCTTTCCTGCGGACTCCATCCTCAAAAGCACCTATTTTCGCTTTCGGCAGCCTCCGGAGCATAAAAGACAAACGTCCAGCTTTTGCTGCCACAACAAAGGTGCCAGCGGGGAAAAGTAATGCTGGTTCTCACTGCCTCCTGGAACCCTTTCAAATGCCACAGACAATTTGGCCCTCTCTGCTTTCCTGCGGACTCCATCCTCAAAAGCACCTGTTTTCGCTTTCGGCAGCCTCCGGAGCAAAAAAGACAAACGTCCAGCTTTTGCTGCCACAGCAAAGGTGCCAGCGGGGAAAAGTAATGCTGGTTCTCACTGCCTCCTGGAACCCTTTCAAATGCCCCAGACAATTTGGCCCTCTCTGCTTTCCTGCGGACTCCATCCTCAAAAGCACCTGTTTTCGCTTTCGGCAGCCTCCGGAGCAAAAAAGACAAACGTCCAGCTTTTGCTGCCACAGCAAAGGTGCCAGCGGGGAAAAGTAATGCTGGTTCTCACTGCCTCCTGGAACCCTTTCAAATGCCACAGACAATTTGGCCCTCTCTGCTTTCCTGCGGACTCCATCCTCAAAAGCACCTGTTTTCGCTTTCGGCAGCCTCCGGAGCAAAAAAGACAAACGTCCAGCTTTTGCTGCCACAGCAAAGGTGCCAGCGGGGAAAAGTAATGCTGGTTCTCACTGCCTCCTGGAACCTCTTCAAATGCCCCAGACAATTTGGCCCTCTCTGCTTTCCTGCGGACTCCATCCTCAAAAGCACCTGTTTTCGCTTTCGGCAGCCTCCGGAGCAAAAAAGACAAACGTCCAGCTTTTGCTGCCACAGCAAAGGTGCCAGCGGGGAAAAGTAATGCTGGTTCTCACTGCCTCCTGGAACCCTTTCAAATGCCACAGACAATTTGGCCCTCTCTGCTTTCCTGCGGACTCCATCCTCAAAAGCACCTGTTTTCGCTTTCGGCGCCCTCCGGTGGTAAAAAGACAAACGTCCAGCTTTTGCTGCCACAGCAAAGGTGCCAGCGGGGAAAAGTAATGCTGGTTCTCACTGCCTCCTGGAACTCTTTCAAATGCCACAGACAATTTGGCCCTCTCTGCTTTCCTGCGGACTCCATCCTCAAAAGCACCTATTTTCGCTTTCGGCAGCCTCCGGAGCAAAAAAGACAAACGTCCAGCTTTTGCTGCCACAGCAAAGGTGCCAGCGGGGAAAAGTAATGCTGGTTCTCACTGCCTCCTGGAACCCTTTCAAATGCCACAGACAATTTGGCCCTCTCTGCTTTCCTGTGGACTCCATCCTCAAAAGCACCTGTTTTCGCTTTCGGCAGCCTCCGGAGCAAAAAAGACAAACGTCCAGCTTTTGCTGCCACAGCAAAGGTGCCAGCGGGGAAAAGTAATGCTGGTTCTCACTGCCTCCTGGAACCTCTTCAAATGCCCCAGACAATTTGGCCCTCTCTGCTTTCCTGCGGACTCCATCCTTAAAAGCACCTGTTTTCGCTTTCGGCAACCTCCGGAGCAAAAAAGACAAACGTCCAGGGTTTGCTGCCACAGCAAAGCTGCCAGCGGGGAAAAGTAATGCTGGTTCTCACTGCCTCCTGGAACCCTTTCAAATGCCACAGACAATTTGGCCCTCTCTGCTTTCCTGCGGACTCCATCCTCAAAAGCACTTATTTTTGCTTTCGGCGCCCTCCGGAGCAAAAAAGACAAACGTCCAGCTTTTGCTGCCACAGCAAAGGTGCCAGCAGGGAAAAGTAATGCTGGTTCTCACTGCCTCCTGGAACTCCTTCAAATGCCACAGACAATTTGGCCCTCTCTGCTTTCCTGCGGACTCCATCCTCAAAAGCACCTGTTTTCGCTTTCGGCAGCCTCCGGAGCAAAAAAGACAAACGTCCAGCTTTTGCTGCCACAGCAAAGGTGCCAGCGGGGAAAAGTAATGCTGGTTCTCACTGCCTCCTGGAACCTCTTCAAATGCCCCAGACAATTTGGCTCTCTCTGCTTTCCTGCGGACTCCATCCTCAAAAGCACCTGTTTTCGCTTTCGGCAGCCTCCGGAGCAAAAAAGACAAACGTCCAGCTTTTGCTGCCACAGCAAACATGCCAGCGGGGAAAAGTAATGCTGGTTCTCACTGCCTCCTGGAACCCTTTCAAATGCCCCAGACAATTTGGCCCTCTCTGCTTTCCTGCGGACTCCATCCTCAAAAGCACCTGTTTTCGCTTTCGGCAGCCTCCGGAGCAAAAAAGACAAACGTCCAGCTTTTGCTGCCACAACAAAGGTGCCAGCGGGGAAAAGTAATGCTGGTTCTCACTGCCTCCTGGAACCCTTTCAAATGCCCCAGACAATTTGGCCCTCTCTGCTTTCCTGCGGACTCCATCCTCAAAAGCACCTTTTTTCGCTTTTGGCAACCTCCGGAGCAAAAAAGACAAACGTCCAGCTTTTGCTGCCACAGCAAAGGTGCCAGCGGGGAAAAGTAATGCTGGTTCTCACTGCCTCCTGGAACCCTTTCAAATGCCCCAGACAATTTGGCCCTCTCTGCTTTCCTGCGGACTCCATCCTCAAAAGCACCTGTTTTCGCTTTCGGCAGCCTCCGGAGCAAAAAAGACAAACGTCCAGCTTTTGCTGCCACAGCAAAGGTGCCAGCGGGGAAAAGTAATGCTGGTTCTCACTGCCTCCTGGAACCCTTTCAAATGCCCCAGACAATTTGGCCCTCTCTGCTTTCCTGCGGACTCCATCCTCAAAAGCACCTGTTTTCGCTTTCGGCAGCCTCCGGAGCAAAAAAGACAAACGTCCAGCTTTTGCTGCCACAGCAAAGGTGCCAGCGGGGAAAAGTAATGCTGGTTCTCACTGCCTCCTGGAACCTCTTCAAATGCCCCAGACAATTTGGCCCTCTCTGCTTTCCTGCGGACTCTATCCTCAAAAGCGCCTTTTTTCACTTTCGGCGCCCTCCGGTGGTAATAAGACAAACGTCCAGCTTTTGCTGCCACAGCAAAGGTGCCAGCGGGGAAAAGTAATGCTGGTTCTCACTGCCTCCTGGAACTCTTTCAAATGCCACAGACAATTTGGCCCTCTCTGCTTTCCTGCGGACTCCATCCTCAAAAGCACCTATTTTCGCTTTCGGCAGCCTCCGGAGCATAAAAGACAAACGTCCAGCTTTTGCTGCCACAGCAAAGGTGCCAGCGGGGAAAAGTAATGCTGGTTCTCACTGCCTCCTGGAACCCTTTCAAATGCCCCAGACAATTTGGCCCTCTCTGCTTTCCTGTGGACTCCATCCTCAAAAGCACCTGTTTTCGCTTTCGGCAGCCTCCGGAGCAAAAAAGACAAACGTCCAGCTTTTGCTGCCACAGCAAAGGTGCCAGCGGGGAAAAGTAATGCTGGTTCTCACTGCCTCCTGGAACCCTTTCAAATGCCCCAGACAATTTGGCCCTCTCTGCTTTCCTGCGGACTCCATCCTCAAAAGCACCTGTTTTCGCTTTCGGCAGCCTCCGGAGCAAAAAAGACAAACGTCCAGCTTTTGCTGCCACAGCAAAGGTGCCAGCGGGGAAAAGTAATGCTGGTTCTCACTGCCTCCTGGAACCTCTTCAAATGCCCCAGACAATTTGGCCCTCTCTGCTTTCCTGCGGACTCCATCCTTAAAAGCACCTGTTTTCGCTTTCGGCAACCTCCGGAGCAAAAAAGACAAACGTCCAGGGTTTGCTGCCACAGCAAAGGTGCCAGCGGGGAAAAGTAATGCTGGTTCTCACTGCCTCCTGGAACCCTTTCAAATGCCACAGACAATTTGGCCCTCTCTGCTTTCCTGCGGACTCCATCCTCAAAAGCACCTGTTTTCGCTTTCGGCGCCCTCCGGAGCAAAAAAGACAAACGTCCAGCTTTTGCTGCCACAGCAAAGGTGCCAGCAGGGAAAAGTAATGCTGGTTCTCACTGCCTCCTGGAACTCCTTCAAATGCCACAGACAATTTGGCCCTCTCTGCTTTCCTGCGGACTCCATCCTCAAAAGCACCTGTTTTCGCTTTCGGCAGCCTCCGGAGCAAAAAAGACAAACGTCCAGCTTTTGCTGCCACAGCAAAGGTGCCAGCGGGGAAAAGTAATGCTGGTTCTCACTGCCTCCTGGAACCCTTTCAAATGCCCCAGACAATTTGGCCCTCTCTGCTTTCCTGCGGACTCCATCCTCAAAAGCACCTGTTTTCGCTTTCGGCAGCCTCCGGAGCAAAAAAGACAAACGTCCAGCTTTTGCTGCCACAGCAAAGGTGCCAGCGGGGAAAAGTAATGCTGGTTCTCACTGCCTCCTGGAACCCTTTCAAATGCCACAGATAATTTGGCCCTCTCTGCTTTCCTGCGGACTCCATCCTCAAAAGCACCTGTTTTCGCTTTCGGCAGCCTCCGGAGCAAAAAAGACAAACGTCCAGCTTTTGCTGCCACAGCAAAGGTGCCAGCGGGGAAAAGTAATGCTGGTTCTCACTGCCTCCTGGAACCCTTTCAAATGCCACAGACAATTTGGCCCTCTCTGCTTTCCTGCGGACTCCATCCTCAAAAGAACCTATTTTTGCTTTCGGCGCCCTCCGGAGCAAAAAAGACAAACGTCCAGCTTTTGCTGCCACAGCAAAGGTGCCAGCGGGGAAAAGTAATGCTGGTTCTCACTGCCTCCTGGAACTCTTTCAAATGCCACAGACAATTTGGCCCTCTCTGCTTTCCTGCGGACTCCATCCTCAAAAGCACCTGTTTTCGCTTTCGGCAACCTCCGGAGCAAAAAAGACAAACGTCCAGCTTTTGCTGCCACAGCAAAGGTGCCAGCGGGGAAAAGTAATGCTGGTTCTCACTGCCTCCTGGAACCCTTTCAAATGCCCCAGACAATTTGGCCCTCTCTGCTTTCCTGCGGACTCCATCCTCAAAAGCAGCTGTTTTCGCTTTCGGCAGCCTCCGGAGCAAAAAAGACAAACGTCCAGCTTTTGCTGCCACAGCAAAGGTGCCAGCGGGGAAAAGTAATGCTGGTTCTCACTGCCTCCTGGAACCCTTTCAAATGCCACAGACAATTTGGCCCTCTCTGCTTTGCTGCGGACTCCATCCTCAAAAGCAGCTGTTTTCGCTTTCGGCAGCCTCCGGAGCAAAAAAGACAAACGTCCAGCTTTTGCTGCCACAGCAAAGGTGCCAGCGGGGAAAAGTAATGCTGGTTCTCACTGCCTCCTGGAACCCTTTCAAATGCCCCAGACAATTTGGCCCTCTCTGCTTTCCTGCGGACTCCATCCTCAAAAGCACCTGTTTTCGCTTTCGGCAGCCTCCGGAGCAAAAAAGACAAACGTCCAGCTTTTGCTGCCACAGCAAAGGTGCCAGCGGGGAAAAGTAATGCTGGTTCTCACTGCCTCCTGGAACCCTTTCAAATGCCCCAGACAATTTGGCCCTCTCTGCTTTCCTGCGGACTCCATCCTCAAAAGCACCTGTTTTCGCTTTCGGCAGCCTCCGGAGCAAAAAAGACAAACGTCCAGCTTTTGCTGCCACAACAAAGGTGCCAGCGGGGAAAAGTAATGCTGGTTCTCACTGCCTCCTGGAACCCTTTCAAATGCCACAGACAATTTGGCCCTCTCTGCTTTCCTGCGGACTCCATCCTCAAAAGCACCTGTTTTCGCTTTCGGCAACCTCCGGAGCAAAAAAGACAAACGTCCAGCTTTTGCTGCCACAGCAAAGGTGCCAGCGGGGAAAAGTAATGCTGGTTCTCACTGCCTCCTGGAACCCTTTCAAATGCCCCAGACAATTTGGCCCTCTCTGCTTTCCTGCGGACTCCATCCTCAAAAGCACCTGTTTTCGCTTTCGGCAGCCTCCGGAGCAAAAAAGACAAACGTCCAGCTTTTGCTGCCACAGCAAAGGTGCCAGCGGGGAAAAGTAATGCTGGTTCTCACTGCCTCCTGGAACCTCTTCAAATGCCCCAGACAATTTGGCCCTCTCTGCTTTCCTGCGGACTCCATCCTCAAAAGCACCTGTTTTCGCTTTCGGCAGCCTCCGGAGCAAAAAAGACAAACGTCCAGCTTTTGCTGCCACAGCAAAGGTGCCAGCGGGGAAAAGTAATGCTGGTTCTCACTGCCTCCTGGAACCCTTTCAAATGCCCCTGACAATTTGGCCCTCTCTGCTTTCCTGCGGACTCTATCCTCAAAAGCGCCTTTTTTCACTTTCGGCGCCCTCCGGTGGTAAAAAGACAAACGTCCAGCTTTTGCTGCCACAGCAAAGGTGCCAGCGGGGAAAAGTAATGCTGGTTCTCACTGCCTCCTGGAACTCTTTCAAATGCCACAGACAATTTGGCCCTCTCTGCTTTCCTGCGGACTCCATCCTCAAAAGCACCTATTTTCGCTTTCGGCAGCCTCCGGAGCATAAAAGACAAACGTCCAGCTTTTGCTGCCACAACAAAGGTGCCAGCGGGGAAAAGTAATGCTGGTTCTCACTGCCTCCTGGAACCCTTTCAAATGCCACAGACAATTTGGCCCTCTCTGCTTTCCTGTGGACTCCATCCTCAAAAGCACCTGTTTTCGCTTTCGGCAGCCTCCGGAGCAAAAAAGACAAACGTCCAGCTTTTGCTGCCACAGCAAAGGTGCCAGCGGGGAAAAGTAATGCTGGTTCTCACTGCCTCCTGGAACCCTTTCAAATGCCCCAGACAATTTGGCCCTCTCTGCTTTCCTGCGGACTCCATCCTCAAAAGCACCTGTTTTCGCTTTAGGCAGCCTCCGGAGCAAAAAAGACAAACGTCCAGCTTTTGCTGCCACAGCAAAGGTGCCAGCGGGGAAAAGTAATGCTGGTTCTCACTGCCTCCTGGAACCTCTTCAAATGCCCCAGACAATGTGGCCCTCTCTGCTTTCCTGCGGACTCCATCCTTAAAAGCATCTGTTTTCGCTTTCGGCAACCTCCGGAGCAAAAAAGACAAACGTCCAGGGTTTGCTGCCACAGCAAAGGTGCCAGCGGGGAAAAGTAATGCTGGTTCTCACTGCCTCCTGGAACCCTTTCAAATGCCCCAGACAATTTGGCCCTCTCTGCTTTCCTGCGGACTCCATCCTCAAAAGCACCTATTTTTGCTTTCGGCGCCCTCCGGAGCAAAAAAGACAAACGTCCAGCTTTTGCTGCCACAGCAAAGGTGCCAGCAGGGAAAAGTAATGCTGGTTCTCACTGCCTCCTGGAACTCCTTCAAATGCCCCAGACAATTTGGCCCTCTCTGCTTTCCTGCGGACTCCATCCTCAAAAGCACCTGTTTTCGCTTTCGGCAGCCTCCGGAGCAAAAAAGACAAACGTCCAGCTTTTGCTGCCACAGCAAAGGTGCCAGCGGGGAAAAGTAATGCTGGTTCTCACTGCCTCCTGGAACCCTTTCAAATGCCCCAGACAATTTGGCCCTCTCTGCTTTCCTGCGGACTCCATCCTCAAAAGCACCTGTTTTCGCTTTCGGCAGCCTCCGGAGCAAAAAAGACAAACGTCCAGCTTTTGCTGCCACAGCAAAGGTGCCAGCGGAGAAAAGTAATGCTGGTTCTCACTGCCTCCTGGAACCCTTTCAAATGCCACAGACAATTTGGCCCTCTCTGCTTTCCTGCGGACTCCATCCTCAAAAGCACCTGTTTTCGCTTTCGGCAGCCTCCGGAGCAAAAAAGACAAACGTCCAGCTTTTGCTGCCACAGCAAAGGTGCCAGCGGGGAAAAGTAATGCTGGTTCTCACTGCCTCCTGGAACCCTTTCAAATGCCACAGACAATTTGGCCCTCTCTGCTTTCCTGCGGACTCCATCCTCAAAAGAACCTATTTTCCCTTTCGGCGCCCTCCGGAGCAAAAAAGACAAACGTCCAGCTTTTGCTGCCACAGCAAAGGTGCCAGCGGGGAAAAGTAATGCTGGTTCTCACTGCCTCCTGGAACCCTTTCAAATGCCACAGACAATTTGGCCCTCTCTGCTTTCCTGCGGACTCCATCCTCAAAAGCACCTGTTTTCGCTTTCGGCAACCTCCGGAGCAAAAAAGACAAACGTCCAGCTTTTGCTGCCACAGCAAAGGTGCCAGCGGGGAAAAGTAATGCTGGTTCTCACTGCCTCCTGGAACCCTTTCAAATGCCCCAGACAATTTGGCCCTCTCTGCTTTCCTGCGGACTCCATCCTCAAAAGCAGCTGTTTTCGCTTTCGGCAGCCTCCGGAGCAAAAAAGACAAACGTCCAGCTTTTGCTGCCACAGCAAAGGTGCCAGCGGGGAAAAGTAATGCTGGTTCTCACTGCCTCCTGGAACCCTTTCAAATGCCACAGACAATTTGGCCCTCTCTGCTTTGCTGCGGACTCCATCCTCAAAAGCAGCTGTTTTCGCTTTCGGCAGCCTCCGGAGCAAAAAAGACAAACGTCCAGCTTTTGCTGCCACAGCAAAGGTGCCAGCGGGGAAAAGTAATGCTGGTTCTCACTGCCTCCTGGAACCCTTTCAAATGCCCCAGACAATTTGGCCCTCTCTGCTTTCCTGCGGACTGCATCCTCAAAAGCACCTGTTTTCGCTTTCGGCAGCCTCCGGAGCAAAAAAGACAAACGTCCAGCTTTTGCTGCCACAGCAAAGGTGCCAGCGGGGAAAAGTAATGCTGGTTCTCACTGCCTCCTGGAACCCTTTCAAATGCCCCAGACAATTTGGCCCTCTCTGCTTTCCTGCGGACTCCATCCTCAAAAGCACCTGTTTTCGCTTTCGGCAGCCTCCGGAGCAAAAAAGACAAACGTCCAGCTTTTGCTGCCACAGCAAAGGTGCCAGCGGGGAAAAGTAATGCTGGTTCTCACTGCCTCCTGGAACCCTTTCAAATGCCCCAGACAATTTGGCCCTCTCTGCTTTCCTGCGGACTCCATCCTCAAAAGCACCTGTTTTCGCTTTCGGCAGCCTCCGGAGCAAAAAAGACAAACGTCCAGATTTTGCTGCCACAGCAAAGGTGCCAGCGGGGAAAAGTAATGCTGGTTCTCACTGCCTCCTGGAACCCTTTCAAATGCCACAGACAATTTGGCCCTCTCTGCTTTCCTGCGGACTCCATCCTCAAAAGCACCTGTTTTCGCTTTCGGCAGCCTCCGGAGCAAAAAAGACAAACGTCCAGCTTTTGCTGCCACAGCAAAGGTGCCAGCGGGGAAAAGTAATGCTGGTTCTCACTGCCTCCTGGAACCCTTTCAAATGCCACAGACAATTTGGCCCTCTCTGCTTTCCTGCGGACTCCATCCTCAAAAGAACCTATTTTCCCTTTCGGCGCCCTCCGGAGCAAAAAAGACAAACGTCCAGCTTTTGCTGCCACAGCAAAGGTGCCAGCGGGGAAAAGTAATGCTGGTTCTCACTGCCTCCTGGAACCCTTTCAAATGCCACAGACAATTTGGCCCTCTCTGGTTTCCTGCGGACTCCATCCTCAAAAGCACCTGTTTTCGCTTTCGGCAACCTCCGGAGCAAAAAAGACAAACGTCCAGCTTTTGCTGCCACAGCAAAGGTGCCAGCGGGGAAAAGTAATGCTGGTTCTCACTGCCTCCTGGAACCCTTTCAAATGCCCCTGACAATTTGGCCCTCTCTGCTTTCCTGCGGACTCCATCCTCAAAAGCAGCTGTTTTCGCTTTCGGCAGCCTCCGGAGCAAAAAAGACAAACGTCCAGCTTTTGCTGCCACAGCAAAGGTGCCAGCGGGGAAAAGTAATGCTGGTTCTCACTGCCTCCTGGAACCCTTTCAAATGCCACAGACAATTTGGCCCTCTCTGCTTTGCTGCGGACTCCATCCTCAAAAGCAGCTGTTTTCGCTTTCGGCAGCCTCCGGAGCAAAAAAGACAAACGTCCAGCTTTTGCTGCCACAGCAAAGGTGCCAGCGGGGAAAAGTAATGCTGGTTCTCACTGCCTCCTGGAACCCTTTCAAATGCCACAGACAATTTGGCCCTCTCTGCTTTCCTGCGGACTCCATCCTCAAAAGAACCTATTTTTGCTTTCGGCGCCCTCCGGAGCAAAAAAGACAAACGTCCAGCTTTTGCTGCCACAGCAAAGGTGCCAGCGGGGAAAAGTAATGCTGGTTCTCACTGCCTCCTGGAACCCTTTCAAATGCCACAGACAATTTGGCCCTCTCTGCTTTCCTGCGGACTCCATCCTCAAAAGCACTTGTTTTCGCTTTCGGCAGCCTCCGGAGCAAAAAAGACAAACGTCCAGCTTTTGCTGCCACAGCAAAGGTGCCAGCGGGGAAAAGTAATGCTGGTTCTCACTGCCTCCTGGAACCCTTTCAAATGCCACAGACAATTTGGCCCTCTCTGCTTTCCTGCGGACTCCATCCTCAAAAGCAGCTGTTTTCGCTTTCGGCAGCCTCCGGAGCAAAAAAGACAAACGTCCAGCTTTTGCTGCCACAGCAAAGGTGCCAGCGGGGAAAAGTAATGCTGGTTCTCACTGCCTCCTGGAACCCTTTCAAATGCCCCAGACAATTTGGCCCTCTCTGCTTTGCTGCAGACTCCATCCTCAAAAGCACCTGTTTTCGCTTTCGGCAGCCTCCGGAGCAAAAAAGACAAACGTCCAGCTTTTGCTGCCACAGCAAAGGTGCCAGCGGGGAAAAGTAATCCTGGTTCTCACTGCCTCCTGGAACTCTTTCAAATGCCACAGACAATTTGGCCCTCTCTGCTTTCCTGCGGACTCCATCCTCAAAAGAACCTATTTTTGCTTTCGGCGCCCTCCGGAGCAAAAAAGACAAACGTCCAGCTTTTGCTGCCACAGCAAAGGTACCAGCGGGGAAAAGTAATGCTGGTTCTCACTGCCTCCTGGAACCTCTTCAAATGCCACAGACAATTAAGCCCTCTCTGCTTTCCTGCGGACTCCATCCTCAAACGCACCTGTTTTCGCTTTCTGCAGCCTCCGGAGCAAAAAAGACAAACGTCCAGCTTTTGCTGCCACAGCAAAGGTGCCAGCGGGGAAAAGTAATGCTGGTTCTCACTGCCTCCTGGAACCCTTTCAAATGCCACAGACAATTTGGCCCTCTCTGCTTTCCTGCGGACTCCATCCTCAAAAGCACCTGTTTTCGCTTTCGGCAGCCTCCGGAGCAAAAAAGACAAACGTCCAGCTTTTGCTGCCACAGCAAAGGTGCCAGCGGGGAAAAGTAATGCTGGTTCTCACTGCCTCCTGGAACCTCTTCAAATGCCCCAGACAATTTGGCCCTCTCTGCTTTCCTGCGGACTCCATCCTCAAAAGCACCTGTTTTCGCTTTCGGCAGCCTCCGGAGCAAAAAAGACAAACGTCCAGCTTTTGCTGCCACAGCAAAGGTGCCAGCGGGGAAAAGTAATGCTGGTTCTCACTGCCTCCTGGAACCCTTTCAAATGCCACAGACAATTTGGCCCTCTCTGCTTTCCTGCGGACTCCATCCTCAAAAGAACCTATTTTCCCTTTCGGCGCCCTCCGGAGCAAAATAGACAAACGTCCAGCTTTTGCTGCCACAGCAAAGGTGCCAGCGGGGAAAAGTAATGCTGGTTCTCACTGCCTCCTGGAACCCTTTCAAATGCCACAGACAATTTGGCCCTCTCTGCTTTCCTGCGGACTCCATCCTCAAAAGCACCTGTTTTCGCTTTCGGCAGCCTCCGGAGCAAAAAAGACAAACGTCCAGCTTTTGCTGCCACAGCAAAGGTGCCAGCGGGGAAAAGTAATGCTGGTTCTCACTGCCTCCTGGAACCCTTTCAAATGCCACAGACAATTTGGCCCTCTCTGCTTTCCTGCGGACTCTATCCTCAAAAGCACCTGTTTTCACTTTCGGCGCCCTCCGGAGCAAAAAAGACAAACGTCCAGCTTTTGCTGCCACAGCAAAGGTGCCAGCGGGGAAAAGTAATGCTGGTTCTCACTGCCTCCTGGAACTCTTTCAAATGCCCCAGACAATTTGGCCCTCTCTGCTTTCCTGCGGACTCCATCCTCAAAAGCACCTATTTTCGCTTTCGGCAGCCTCCGGAGCAAAAAAGACAAACGTCCAGCTTTTGCTGCCACAGCAAAGGTGCCAGCGGGGAAAAGTAATGCTGGTTCTCACTGCCTCCTGGAACCCTTTCAAATGCCACAGACAATTTGGCCCTCTCTGCTTTCCTGTGGACTCCATCCTCAAAAGCACCTATTTTCGCTTTCGGCAGCCTCCGGAGCAAAAAAGACAAACGGCCAGCTTTTGCTGCCACAGCAAAGGTGCCAGCGGGGAAAAGTAATGCTGGTTCTCACTGCCTCCTGGAACCCTTTCAAATGCCCCTGACAATTTGGCCCTCTCTGCTTTCCTGCGGACTCTATCCTCAAAAGAGCCTTTTTTAACTTTCGGCGCCCTCCGGTAGTAAACAGACAAACGTCCAGCTTTTGCTGCCACAGCAAAGGTGCCAGCGGGGAAAAGTAATGCTGGTTCTCACTGCCTCCTGGAACTCTTTCAAATGCCACAGACAATTTGGCCCTCTCTGCTTTCCTGCGGACTCCATCCTCAAAAGCACCTATTTTCGCTTTCGGCAGCCTCCGGAGCAAAAAAGACAAACGTCCAGCTTTTGCTGCCACAGCAAAGGTGCCAGCGGGGAAAAGTAATGCTGGTTCTCACTGCCTCCTGGAACCCTTTCAAATGCCACAGACAATTTGGCCCTCTCTGCTTTCCTGCGGACTCCATCCTCAAAAGCACCTGTTTTCGCTTTCGGCAGCCTCCGGAGCAAAAAAGACAAACGTCCAGCTTTTGCTGCCACAGCAAAGGTGCCAGCGGGGAAAAGTAATGCTGGTTCTCACTGCCTCCTGGAACCCTTTCAAATGCCACAGACAATTTGGCCCTCTCTGCTTTCCTGCGGACTCCATCCTCAAAAGCACCTGTTTTCGCTTTCGGCAGCCTCCAGAGCAAAAAAGACAAACGTCCAGCTTTTGCTGCCACAGCAAAGGTGCCAGCGGGGAAAAGTAATGCTGGTTCTCACTGCCTCCTGGAACCTCTTCAAATGCCACAGACAATTTGGCCCTCTCTGCTTTCCTGCGGACTCCATCCTCAAAAGCACCTGTTTTCGCTTTCGGCAGCCTCCGGAGCAAAAAAGACAAACGTCCAGCTTTTGCTGCCACAGCAAAGGTGCCAGCGGGGAAAAGTAATGCTGGTTCTCACTGCCTCCTGGAACCCTTTCAAATGCCCCAGACAATTTGGCCCTCTCTGCTTTCCTGCGGACTCCATCCTCAAAAGCACCTGTTTTCGCTTTCGGCAGCCTCCGGAGCAAAAAAGACAAACGTCCAGCTTTTGCTGCCACAGCAAAGGTGCCAGCGGGGAAAAGTAATGCTGGTTCTCACTGCCTCCTGGAACCCTTTCAAATGCCCCAGACAATTAAGCCCTCTCTGCTTTCCTGCGGACTCTATCCTCAAAAGCGCCTTTTTTCACTTTCGGCGCCCTCCGGTGGTAAAAAGACAAACGTCCAGCTTTTGCTGCCACAGCAAAGGTGCCAGCGGGGAAAAGTGATGCTGGTTCTCACTGCCTCCTGGAACTCTTTCAAATGCCACAGACAATTTGGTCCTCTCTGCTTTCCTGCGGACTCCATCCTCAAAAGCACCTATTTTCGCTTTCGGCAGCCTCCGGAGCAAAAAAGACAAACGTCCAGCTTTTGCTGCCACAGCAAAGGTGCCAGCGGGGAAAAGTAATGCTGGTTCTCACTGCCTCCTGGAACCCTTTCAAATGCCACAGACAATTTGGCCCTCTCTGCTTTCCTGTGGACTCCATCCTCAAAAGCACCTGTTTTCGCTTTCGGCAGCCTCCGGAGCAAAAAAGACAAACGTCCAGCTTTTGCTGCCACAGCAAAGGTGCCAGCGGGGAAAAGTAATGCTGGTTCTCACTGCCTCCTGGAACCCTTTCAAATGCCCCAGACAATTTGGCCCTCTCTGCTTTCCTGCGGACTCCATCCTCAAAAGCACCTGTTTTCGCTTTCGGCAGCCTCCGGAGCAAAAAAGACAAACGTCCAGCTTTTGCTGCCACAGCAAAGGTGCCAGCGGGGAAAAGTAATGCTGGTTCTCACTGCCTCCTGGAACCTGTTCAAATGCCCCAGACAATTTGGCCCTCTCTGCTTTCCTGCGGACTCCATCCTCAAAAGCACCTGTTTTCGCTTTCGGCAGCCTCCGGAGCAAAAAAGACAAACGTCCAGCTTTTGCTGCCACAGCAAAGGTGCCAGCGGGGAAAAGTAATGCTGGTTCTCACTGCCTCCTGGAACCCTTTCAAATGCCCCAGACAATTAAGCCCTCTCTGCTTTCCTGCGGACTCTATCCTCAAAAGCACCTGTTTTCACTTTCGGCGCCCTCCGGTGGTAAAAAGACAAACGTCCAGCTTTTGCTGCCACAGCAAAGGTGCCAGCGGGGAAAAGTGATGCTGGTTCTCACTGCCTCCTGGAACTCTTTCAAATGCCACAGACAATTTGGCCCTCTCTGCTTTCCTGCGGACTCCATCCTCAAAAGTACCTATTTTTGCTTTCGGCAGCCTCCGGAGCAAAAAAGACAAACGTCCAGCTTTTGCTGCCACAGCAAAGGTGCCAGCGGGGAAAAGTAATGCTGGTTCTCACTGCCTCCTGGAACCCTTTCAAATGCCACAGACAATTTAGCCCTCTCTGCTTTCCTGTGGACTCTATCCTCAAAAGCGCCTTTTTTCACTTTCGGCGCCCTCCGGTGGTAAAAAGACAAACGTCCAGCTTTTGCTGCCACAGCAAAGGTGCCAGCGGGGAAAAGTAATGCTGGTTCTCACTGCCTCCTGGAACTCTTTCAAATGCCACAGACAATTTGGCCCTCTCTGCTTTCCTGCGGACTCCATCCTCATAAGCACCTATTTTCGCTTTCGGCAGCCTCCGGAGCAAAAAAGACAAACGTCCAGCTTTTGCTGCCACAGCAAAGGTGCCAGCGGGGAAAAGTAATGCTGGTTCTCACTGCCTCCTGGAACCCTTTCAAATGCCACAGACAATATGGCCCTCTCTGCTTTCCTGTGGACTCCATCCTCAAAAGCACCTGTTTTCGCTTTCGGCAGCCTCCGGAGCAAAAAAGAGAAACGTCCAGCTTTTGCTGCCACAGCAAAGGTGCCAGCGGGGAAAAGTAATGCTGGTTCTCACTGCCTCCTGGAACCCTTTCAAATGCCACAGACAATTTGGCCCTCTCTGCTTTCCTGCGGACTCCATCCTCAAAAGCACCTGTTTTCGCTTTCGGCAGCCTCCGGAGCAAAAAAGACAAACGTCCAGCTTTTGCTGCCACAGCAAAGGTGCCAGCGGGGAAAAGTAATGCTGGTTCTCACTGCCTCCTGGAACCTCTTCAAATGCCCCAGACAATTTGGCCCTCTCTGCTTTCCTGCGGACTCCATCCTCAAAAGCACCTGTTTTCGCTTTCGGCCACCTCCGGAGCAAAAAAGACAAACGTCCAGCTTTTGCTGCCACAGCAAAGGTGCCAGCGGGGAAAAGTAATGCTGGTTCTCACTGCCTCCTGGAACCCTTTCAAATGCCACAGACAATTTGGCCCTCTCTGCTTTCCTGCGGACTCCATCCTCAAAAGCACCTATTTTTGCTTCTGGCGCCCTCCGGAGCAAAAAAGACAAACGTCCAGCTTTTGCTGCCACAGCAAAGGTGCCAGCGGGGAAAAGTGATGCTGGTTCTCACTGCCTCCTGGAACCCTTTCAAATGCCACAGACAATTTGGCCCTCTCTGCTTTCCTGCGGACTCCATCCTCAAAAGCACCTGTTTTCGCTTTCGGCAGCCTCCGGAGCAAAAAAGACAAACGTCCAGCTTTTGCTGCCACAGCAAAGGTGCCAGCGGGGAAAAGTAATGCTGGTTCTCACTGCCTCCTGGAACCCTTTCAAATGCCACAGACAATTTGGCCCTCTCTGCTTTCCTGCGGACTCCATCCTCAAAAGCACCTGTTTTCGCTTTCGGCAGCCTCCGGAGCAAAAAAGACAAACGGCCAGCTTTTGCTGCCACAGCAAAGGTGCCAGCGGGGAAAAGTAATGCTGGTTCTCACTGCCTCCTGGAACCTCTTCAAATGCCCCAGACAATTTGGCCCTCTCTGCTTTCCTGCGGACTCCATCCTCAAAAGCACCTGTTTTCGCTTTCGGCAGCCTCCGGAGCAAAAAAGACAAACGTCCAGCTTTTGCTGCCACAGCAAAGGTGCCAGCGGGGAAAAGTAATGCTGGTTCTCACTGCCTCCTGGAACCCTTTCAAATGCCACAGACAATTTGGCCCTCTCTGCTTTCCTGCGGACTCCATCCTCAAAAGAACCTATTTTCCCTTTCGGCGCCCTCCGGAGCAAAAAAGACAAACGTCCAGCTTTTGCTGCCACAGCAAAGGTGCCAGCGGGGAAAAGTAATGCTGGTTCTCACTGCCTCCTGGAACCCTTTCAAATGCCACAGACAATTTGGCCCTCTCTGCTTTCCTGTGGACTCCATCCTCAAAAGCACCTGTTTTCGCTTTCGGCAGCCTCCGGAGCAAAAAAGACAAACGTCCAGCTTTTGCTGCCACAGCAAAGGTGCCAGCGGGGAAAAGTAATGCTGGTTCTCACTGCCTCCTGAAACCCTTTCAAATGCCACAGACAATTTAGCCCTCTCTGCTTTCCTGCGGACTCTATCCTCAAAAGCGCCTTTTTTCACTTTCGGCGCCCTCCGGTGGTAAAAAGACAAACGTCCAGCTTTTGCTGCCACAGCAAAGGTGCCAGCGGGGAAAAGTAATGCTGGTTCTCACTGCCTCCTGGAACTCTTTCAAATGCCACAGACAATTTGGCCCTCTCTGCTTTCCTGCGGACTCCATCCTCAAAAGCACCTATTTTCGCTTTCGGCAGCCTCCGGAGCAAAAAAGACAAACGTCCAGCTTTTGCTGCCACAGCAAAGGTGCCAGCGGGGAAAAGTAATGCTGGTTCTCACTGCCTCCTGGAACCCTTTCAAATGCCACAGACAATTTGGCCCTCTCTGCTTTCCTGTGGACTCCATCCTCAAAAGCACCTGTTTTCGCTTTTGGCAACCTCCGGAGCAAAAAAGACAAACGTCCAGCTTTTGCTGCCACAGCAAAGGTGCCAGCGGGGAAAAGTAATGCTGGTTCTCACTGCCTCCTGGAACCCTTTCAAATGCCCCTGACAATTTGGCCCTCTCTGCTTTCCTGCGGACTCCATCCTCAAAAGCACCTGTTTTCGCTTTCGGCAGCGTCCGGAGCAAAAAAGACAAACGTCCAGCTTTTGCTGCCACAGCAAAGGTGCCAGCGGGGAAAAGTAATGCTGGTTCTCACTGCCTCCTGGAACCTGTTCAAATGCCCCAGACAATTTGGCCCTCTCTGCTTTCCTGCGGACTCCATCCTCAAAAGCACCTGTTTTCGCTTTCGGCAGCCTCCGGAGCAAAAAAGACAAACGTCCAGGTTTTGCTGCCACAGCAAAGGTGCCAGCGGGGAAAAGTAATGCTGGTTCTCACTGCCTCCTGGAACCCTTTCAAATGCCCCAGACAATTTGGCCCTCTCTGCTTTCCTGTGGACTCCATCCTCAAAAGCACCTATTTTTGCTTTCGGCGCCCTCCGGAGCAAAAAAGACAAACGTCCAGCTTTTGCTGCCACAGCAAAGGTGCCAGCGGGGAAAAGTAATGCTGGTTCTCACTGCCTCCTGGAACCTCTTCAAATGCCACAGACAATTTGGCCTTCTCTGCTTTCCTGCGGACTCCATCCTCAAAAGCACCTGTTTTCGCTTTTGGCAACCTCCGGAGCAAAAAAGACAAACGTCCAGCTTTTGCTGCCACAGCAAAGGTGCCAGCGGGGAAAAGTAATGCTGGTTCTCACTGCCTCCTGGAACCCTTTCAAATGCCCCAGACAATTTGGCCCTCTCTGCTTTCCTGCGGACTCCATCCTCAAAAGCACCTGTTTTCGCTTTCGGCAGCCTCCGGAGCAAAAAAGACAAACGTCCAGCTTTTGCTGCCACAGCAAAGGTGCCAGCGGGGAAAAGTAATGCTGGTTCTCACTGCCTCCTGGAACCCTTTCAAATGCCCCAGACAATTAAGCCCTCTCTGCTTTCCTGCGGACTCTATCCTCAAAAGCGCCTTTTTTCACTTTCGGCGCCCTCCGGTGGTAAAAAGACAAACGTCCAGCTTTTGCTGCCACAGCAAAGGTGCCAGCGGGGAAAAGTGATGCTGGTTCTCACTGCCTCCTGGAACTCTTTCAAATGCCACAGACAATTTGGCCCTCTCTGCTTTACTGCGGAATCCATCCTCAAAAGCACCTGTTTTCGCTTTCGGCAGCGTCCGGAGCAAAAAAGACAAACGTCCAGCTTTTGCTGCCACAGCAAAGGTGCCAGCGGGGAAAAGTAATGCTGGTTCTCACTGCCTCCTGGAACCCTTTCAAATGCCCCAGACAATTTGGCCCTCTCTGCTTTCCTGCGGACTCTATCCTCAAAAGCACCTATTTTCGCTTTCGGCAGCCTCCGGAGCAAAAAAGACAAACGTCCAGCTTTTGCTGCCACAGCAAAGGTGCCAGCGGGGAAAAGTAATGCTGGTTCTCACTGCCTCCTGGAACCCTTTCAAATGCCACAGACAATTTAGCCCTCTCTGCTTTCCTGCGGACTCTATCCTCAAAAGCGCCTTTTTTCACTTTCGGCGCCCTCCGGTGGTAAAAAGACAAACGTCCAGGTTTTGCTGCCACAGCAAAGGTGCCAGCGGGGAAAAGTAATGCTGGTTCTCACTGCCTCCTGGAACCCTTTCAAATGCCACAGACAATTTGGCCCTCTCTGCTTTCCTGCGGACTCCATCCTCAAAAGCACCTATTTTTGCTTTCGGCGCCCTCCGGAGCAAAAAAGACAAACGTCCAGCTTTTGCTGCCACAGCAAAGGTGCCAGCGGGGAAAAGTAATGCTGGTTCTCACTGCCTCCTGGAACTCCTTCAAATGCCACAGACAATTAAGCCCTCTCTGCTTTCCTGCGGACTCCATCCTCAAAAGCACCTGTTTTCGCTTTCGGCAGCCTCCGGAGCAAAAAAGACAAACGTCCAGCTTTTGCTGCCACAGCAAAGGTGCCAGCGGGGAAAAGTAATGCTGGTTCTCACTGCCTCCTGGAACCCTTTCAAATGCCCCAGACAATTTGGCCCTCTCTGGTTTCCTGCGGACTCCATCCTCAAAAGCACCTGTTTTCGCTTTCGGCAGCGTCCGGAGCAAAAAAGACAAACGTCCAGCTTTTGCTGCCACAGCAAAGGTGCCAGCGGGGAAAAGTAATGCTGGTTCTCACTGCCTCCTGGAACCCTTTCAAATGCCCCAGACAATTTGGCCCTCTCTGCTTTCCTGCGGACTCCATCCTCAAAAGCACCTGTTTTCGCTTTCGGCAGCCTCCGGAGCAAAAAAGACAAACGTCCAGCTTTTGCTGCCACAGCAAAGGTGCCAGCGGGGAAAAGTAATGCTGGTTCTCACTGCCTCCTGGAACCCTTTCAAATGCCCCAGACAATTTGGCCCTCTCTGCTTTCCTGCGGACTCTATCCTCAAAAGCGCCTTTTTTCACTTTCGGCGCCCTCCGGTGGTAAAAAGACAAACGTCCAGCTTTTGCTGCCACAGCAAAGGTGCCAGCGGGGAAAAGTGATGCTGGTTCTCACTGCCTCCTGGAACTCTTTCAAATGCCACAGACAATTTGGCCCTCTCTGCTTTCCTGCGGACTCCATCCTCAAAAGCACCTATTTTCGCTTTCGGCAGCCTCCGGAGCAAAAAAGACAAACGTCCAGCTTTTGCTGCCACAGCAAAGGTGCCAGCGGGGAAAAGTAATGCTGGTTCTCACTGCCTCCTGGAACCCTTTCAAATGCCACAGACAATTTAGCCCTCTCTGCTTTCCTGCGGACTCTATCCTCAAAAGCGCCTTTTTTCACTTTCGGCGCCCTCCGGTGGTAAATAGACAAACGTCCAGGTTTTGCTGCCACAGCAAAGGTGCCAGCGGGGAAAAGTAATGCTGGTTCTCACTGCCTCCTGGAACCCTTTCAAATGCCACAGACAATTTGGCCCTCTCTGCTTTCCTGCGGACTCCATCCTCAAAAGCACCTATTTTTGCTTTCGGCGCCCTCCGGAGCAAAAAAGACAAACGTCCAGCTTTTGCTGCCACAGCAAAGGTGCCAGCAGGGAAAAGTAATGCTGGTTCTCACTGCCTCCTGGAACTCCTTCAAATGCCACAGACAATTTGGCCCTCTCTGCTTTCCTGCGGACTCCATCCTCAAAAGCACCTGTTTTCGCTTTCGGCAACCTCCGGAGCAAAAAAGACAAACGTCCAGCTTTTGCTGCCACAGCAAAGGTGCCAGCGGGGAAAAGTAATGCTGGTTCTCACTGCCTCCTGGAACCCTTTCAAATGCCACAGACAATTTGGCCCTCTCTGCTTTCCTGTGGACTCCATCCTCAAAAGCACCTGTTTTCGCTTTCGGCAGCCTCCGGAGCAAAAAAGACAAACGTCCAGCTTTTGCTGCCACAGCAAAGGTGCCAGCGGGGAAAAGTAATGCTGGTTCTCACTGCCTCCTGGAACCCTTTCAAATGCCCCAGACAATTTGGCCCTCTCTGCTTTCCTGCGGACTCCATCCTCAAAAGCACCTGTTTTCGCTTTTGGCAACCTCCGGAGCAAAAAAGACAAACGTCCAGCTTTTGCTGCCACAGCAAAGGTGCCAGCGGGGAAAAGTAATGCTGGTTCTCACTGCCTCCTGGAACCTCTTCAAATGCCCCAGACAATTTGGCCCTCTCTGCTTTCCTGCGGACTCCATCCTCAAAAGCACCTGTTTTCGCTTTCGGCAGCCTCCGGAGCAAAAAAGACAAACGTCCAGCTTTTGCTGCCACAGCAAAGGTGCCAGCGGGGAAAAGTAATGCTGGTTCTCACTGCCTCCTGGAACCCTTTCAAATGCCCCAGACAATTTAGCCCTCTCTGCTTTCCTGCGGACTCTATCCTCAAAAGCGCCTTTTTTAACTTTTGGCGCCTTCCGGTGGTAAAAAGACAAACGTCCAGCTTTTGCTGCCACAGCAAAGGTGCCAGCGGGGAAAAGTGATGCTGGTTCTCACTGCCTCCTGGAACTCTTTCAAATGCCCCAGACAATTAAGCCCTCTCTGCTTTCCTGCGGACTCCATCCTCAAAAGCACCTATTTTCGCTTTCGGCAGCCTCCGGAGCAAAAAAGACAAACGTCCAGCTTTTGCTGCCACAGCAAAGGTGCCAGCGGGGAAAAGTGATGCTGGTTCTCACTGCCTCCTGGAACCCTTTCAAATGCCACAGACAATTTGGCCCTCTCTGCTTTCCTGCGGACTCCATCCTCAAAAGCACCTGTTTTCGCTTTCGGCAGCCTCCGGAGCAAAAAAGACAAACGTCCAGCT
Organism: Vanellus vanellus; assembly: GCF_965231255.1. Classification (NCBI taxonomy): domain Eukaryota; kingdom Metazoa; phylum Chordata; class Aves; order Charadriiformes; family Charadriidae; genus Vanellus; species Vanellus vanellus. Next base: position 146,150 of record NW_028128774.1, on the reverse strand, counting down.
TTTGCTGCCACAGCAAAGGTGCCAGCGGGGAAAAGTAATGCTGGTTCTCACTGCCTCCTGGAACCCTTTCAAATGCCCCAGACAATTTGGCCCTCTCTGCTTTCCTGCGGACTCCATCCTCAAAAGCACCTGTTTTCGCTTTCGGCAGCGTCCGGAGCAAAAAAGACAAACGTCCAGCTTTTGCTGCCACAGCAAAGGTGCCAGCGGGGAAAAGTAATGCTGGTTCTCACTGCCTCCTGGAACCTGTTCAAATGCCCCAGACAATTTGGCCCTCTCTGCTTTCCTGCGGACTCCATCCTCAAAAGCACCTGTTTTCGCTTTCGGCAGCCTCCGGAGCAAAAAAGACAAACGTCCAGCTTTTGCTGCCACAGCAAAGGTGCCAGCGGGGAAAAGTAATGCTGGTTCTCACTGCCTCCTGGAACCCTTTCAAATGCCCCAGACAATTAAGCCCTCTCTGCTTTCCTGCGGACTCCATCCTCAAAAGCACCTGTTTTCGCTTTCGGCAGCCTCCGGAGCAAAAAAGACAAACGTCCAGCTTTTGCTGCCACAGCAAAGGTGCCAGCGGGGAAAAGTAATGCTGGTTCTCACTGCCTCCTGGAACCCTTTCAAATGCCCCAGACAATTTGGCCCTCTCTGCTTTCCTGCGGACTCCATCCTCAAAAGCACCTGTTTTCGCTTTCGGCAGCCTCCGGAGCAAAAAAGACAAACGTCCAGCTTTTGCTGCCACAGCAAAGGTGCCAGCGGGGAAAAGTAATGCTGGTTCTCACTGCCTCCTGGAACCCTTTCAAATGCCCCAGACAATTAAGCCCTCTCTGCTTTCCTGCGGACTCTATCCTCAAAAGCGCCTTTTTTCACTTTCGGCGCCCTCCGGTGGTAAAAAGACAAACGTCCAGCTTTTGCTGCCACAGCAAAGGTGCCAGCGGGGAAAAGTGATGCTGGTTCTCACTGCCTCCTGGAACTCTTTCAAATGCCACAGACAATTTGGCCCTCTCTGCTTTCCTGCGGACTCCATCCTCAAAAGCACCTATTTTCGCTTTCGGCAGCCTCCGGAGCAAAAAAGACAAACGTCCAGCTTTTGCTGCCACAGCAAAGGTGCCAGCGGGGAAAAGTGATGCTGGTTCTCACTGCCTCCTGGAACCCTTTCAAATGCCACAGACAATTTGGCCCTCTCTGCTTTCCTGTGGACTCCATCCTCAAAAGCACCTGTTTTCGCTTTCGGCAGCCTCCGGAGCAAAAAAGACAAACGTCCAGCTTTTGCTGCCACAGCAAAGGTGCCAGCGGGGAAAAGTAATGCTGGTTCTCACTGCCTCCTGGAACCCTTTCAAATGCCCCAGACAATTTGGCCCTCTCTGCTTTCCTGCGGACTCCATCCTCAAAAGCACCTGTTTTCGCTTTCGGCAGCGTCCGGAGCAAAAAAGACAAACGTCCAGCTTTTGCTGCCACAGCAAAGGTGCCAGCGGGGAAAAGTAATGCTGGTTCTCACTGCCTCCTGGAACCCTTTCAAATGCCACAGACAATTTGGCCCTCTCTGCTTTCCTGCGGACTCTATCCTCAAAAGCGCCTTTTTTCACTTTCGGCGCCCTCCGGTGGTAAAAAGACAAACGTCCAGCTTTTGCTGCCACAGCAAAGGTGCCAGCGGGGAAAAGTGATGCTGGTTCTCACTGCCTCCTGGAACTCTTTCAAATGCCACAGACAATTTGGCCCTCTCTGCTTTCCTGCGGACTCCATCCTCAAAAGCACCTATTTTCGCTTTCGGCAGCCTCCGGAGCAAAAAAGACAAACGTCCAGCTTTTGCTGCCACAGCAAAGGTGCCAGCGGGGAAAAGTAATGCTGGTTCTCACTGCCTCCTGGAACCCTTTCAAATGCCACAGACAATTTAGCCCTCTCTGCTTTCCTGCGGACTCTATCCTCAAAAGCGCATTTTTTCACTTTCGGCGCCCTCCGGTGGTAAAAAGACAAACGTCCAGGTTTTGCTGCCACAGCAAAGGTGCCAGCGGGGAAAAGTAATGCTGGTTCTCACTGCCTCCTGGAACCCTTTCAAATGCCACAGACAATTTGGCCCTCTCTGCTTTCCTGCGGACTCCATCCTCAAAAGCACCTATTTTTGCTTTCGGCGCCCTCCGGAGCAAAAAAGACAAACGTCCAGCTTTTGCTGCCACAGCAAAGGTGCCAGCGGGGAAAAGTAATGCTGGTTCTCACTGCCTCCTGGAACTCCTTCAAATGCCACAGACAATTAAGCCCTCTCTGCTTTCCTGCGGACTCCATCCTCAAAAGCACCTGTTTTCGCTTTCGGCAGCCTCCGGAGCAAAAAAGACAAACGTCCAGCTTTTGCTGCCACAGCAAAGGTGCCAGCGGGGAAAAGTAATGCTGGTTCTCACTGCCTCCTGGAACCCTTTCAAATGCCCCAGACAATTTGGCCCTCTCTGCTTTCCTGCGGACTCCATCCTCAAAAGCACCTGTTTTCGCTTTCGGCAGCGTCCGGAGCAAAAAAGACAAACGTCCAGCTTTTGCTGCCACAGCAAAGGTGCCAGCGGGGAAAAGTAATGCTGGTTCTCACTGCCTCCTGGAACCCTTTCAAATGCCCCAGACAATTTGGCCCTCTCTGCTTTCCTGCGGACTCCATCCTCAAAAGCACCTGTTTTCGCTTTCGGCAGCCTCCGGAGCAAAAAAGACAAACGTCCAGCTTTTGCTGCCACAGCAAAGGTGCCAGCGGGGAAAAGTAATGCTGGTTCTCACTGCCTCCTGAAACCCTTTCAAATGCCACAGACAATTTAGCCCTCTCTGCTTTCCTGCGGACTCTATCCTCAAAAGCGCCTTTTTTCACTTTCGGCGCCCTCCGGTGGTAAAAAGACAAACGTCCAGCTTTTGCTGCCACAGCAAAGGTGCCAGCGGGGAAAAGTAATGCTGGTTCTCACTGCCTCCTGGAACTCTTTCAAATGCCACAGACAATTTGGCCCTCTCTGCTTTCCTGCGGACTCCATCCTCAAAAGCACCTATTTTCGCTTTCGGCAGCCTCCGGAGCAAAAAAGACAAACGTCCAGCTTTTGCTGCCACAGCAAAGGTGCCAGCGGGGAAAAGTAATGCTGGTTCTCACTGCCTCCTGGAACCCTTTCAAATGCCACAGACAATTTGGCCCTCTCTGCTTTCCTGTGGACTCCATCCTCAAAAGCACCTGTTTTCGCTTTTGGCAACCTCCGGAGCAAAAAAGACAAACGTCCAGCTTTTGCTGCCACAGCAAAGGTGCCAGCGGGGAAAAGTAATGCTGGTTCTCACTGCCTCCTGGAACCCTTTCAAATGCCCCTGACAATTTGGCCCTCTCTGCTTTCCTGCGGACTCCATCCTCAAAAGCACCTGTTTTCGCTTTCGGCAGCGTCCGGAGCAAAAAAGACAAACGTCCAGCTTTTGCTGCCACAGCAAAGGTGCCAGCGGGGAAAAGTAATGCTGGTTCTCACTGCCTCCTGGAACCTGTTCAAATGCCCCAGACAATTTGGCCCTCTCTGCTTTCCTGCGGACTCCATCCTCAAAAGCACCTGTTTTCGCTTTCGGCAGCCTCCGGAGCAAAAAAGACAAACGTCCAGGTTTTGCTGCCACAGCAAAGGTGCCAGCGGGGAAAAGTAATGCTGGTTCTCACTGCCTCCTGGAACCCTTTCAAATGCCCCAGACAATTTGGCCCTCTCTGCTTTCCTGTGGACTCCATCCTCAAAAGCACCTATTTTTGCTTTCGGCGCCCTCCGGAGCAAAAAAGACAAACGTCCAGCTTTTGCTGCCACAGCAAAGGTGCCAGCGGGGAAAAGTAATGCTGGTTCTCACTGCCTCCTGGAACCTCTTCAAATGCCACAGACAATTTGGCCTTCTCTGCTTTCCTGCGGACTCCATCCTCAAAAGCACCTGTTTTCGCTTTTGGCAACCTCCGGAGCAAAAAAGACAAACGTCCAGCTTTTGCTGCCACAGCAAAGGTGCCAGCGGGGAAAAGTAATGCTGGTTCTCACTGCCTCCTGGAACCCTTTCAAATGCCCCAGACAATTTGGCCCTCTCTGCTTTCCTGCGGACTCCATCCTCAAAAGCACCTGTTTTCGCTTTCGGCAGCCTCCGGAGCAAAAAAGACAAACGTCCAGCTTTTGCTGCCACAGCAAAGGTGCCAGCGGGGAAAAGTAATGCTGGTTCTCACTGCCTCCTGGAACCCTTTCAAATGCCCCAGACAATTAAGCCCTCTCTGCTTTCCTGCGGACTCTATCCTCAAAAGCGCCTTTTTTCACTTTCGGCGCCCTCCGGTGGTAAAAAGACAAACGTCCAGCTTTTGCTGCCACAGCAAAGGTGCCAGCGGGGAAAAGTGATGCTGGTTCTCACTGCCTCCTGGAACTCTTTCAAATGCCACAGACAATTTGGCCCTCTCTGCTTTCCTGCGGACTCCATCCTCAAAAGCACCTATTTTCGCTTTCGGCAGCCTCCGGAGCAAAAAAGACAAACGTCCAGCTTTTGCTGCCACAGCAAAGGTGCCAGCGGGGAAAAGTGATGCTGGTTCTCACTGCCTCCTGGAACCCTTTCAAATGCCACAGACAATTTGGCCCTCTCTGCTTTCCTGTGGACTCCATCCTCAAAAGCACCTGTTTTCGCTTTCGGCAGCCTCCGGAGCAAAAAAGACAAACGTCCAGCTTTTGCTGCCACAGCAAAGGTGCCAGCGGGGAAAAGTAATGCTGGTTCTCACTGCCTCCTGGAACCCTTTCAAATGCCCCAGACAATTTGGCCCTCTCTGCTTTACTGCGGACTCCATCCTCAAAAGCACCTGTTTTCGCTTTCGGCAGCGTCCGGAGCAAAAAAGACAAACGTCCAGCTTTTGCTGCCACAGCAAAGGTGCCAGCGGGGAAAAGTAATGCTGGTTCTCACTGCCTCCTGGAACCCTTTCAAATGCCCCAGACAATTTGGCCCTCTCTGCTTTCCTGCGGACTCTATCCTCAAAAGCGCCTTTTTTCACTTTCGGCGCCCTCCGGTGGTAAAAAGACAAACGTCCAGCTTTTGCTGCCACAGCAAAGGTGCCAGCGGGGAAAAGTGATGCTGGTTCTCACTGCCTCCTGGAACTCTTTCAAATGCCACAGACAATTTGGCCCTCTCTGCTTTCCTGCGGACTCCATCCTCAAAAGCACCTATTTTCGCTTTCGGCAGCCTCCGGAGCAAAAAAGACAAACGTCCAGCTTTTGCTGCCACAGCAAAGGTGCCAGCGGGGAAAAGTAATGCTGGTTCTCACTGCCTCCTGGAACCCTTTCAAATGCCACAGACAATTTAGCCCTCTCTGCTTTCCTGCGGACTCTATCCTCAAAAGCGCCTTTTTTCACTTTCGGCGCCCTCCGGTGGTAAAAAGACAAACGTCCAGGTTTTGCTGCCACAGCAAAGGTGCCAGCGGGGAAAAGTAATGCTGGTTCTCACTGCCTCCTGGAACCCTTTCAAATGCCACAGACAATTTGGCCCTCTCTGCTTTCCTGCGGACTCCATCCTCAAAAGCACCTATTTTTGCTTTCGGCGCCCTCCGGAGCAAAAAAGACAAACGTCCAGCTTTTGCTGCCACAGCAAAGGTGCCAGCGGGGAAAAGTAATGCTGGTTCTCACTGCCTCCTGGAACTCCTTCAAATGCCACAGACAATTAAGCCCTCTCTGCTTTCCTGCGGACTCCATCCTCAAAAGCACCTGTTTTCGCTTTCGGCAGCCTCCGGAGCAAAAAAGACAAACGTCCAGCTTTTGCTGCCACAGCAAAGGTGCCAGCGGGGAAAAGTAATGCTGGTTCTCACTGCCTCCTGGAACCCTTTCAAATGCCCCAGACAATTTGGCCCTCTCTGGTTTCCTGCGGACTCCATCCTCAAAAGCACCTGTTTTCGCTTTCGGCAGCGTCCGGAGCAAAAAAGACAAACGTCCAGCTTTTGCTGCCACAGCAAAGGTGCCAGCGGGGAAAAGTAATGCTGGTTCTCACTGCCTCCTGGAACCCTTTCAAATGCCCCAGACAATTTGGCCCTCTCTGCTTTCCTGCGGACTCCATCCTCAAAAGCACCTGTTTTCGCTTTCGGCAGCCTCCGGAGCAAAAAAGACAAACGTCCAGCTTTTGCTGCCACAGCAAAGGTGCCAGCGGGGAAAAGTAATGCTGGTTCTCACTGCCTCCTGGAACCCTTTCAAATGCCCCAGACAATTTGGCCCTCTCTGCTTTCCTGCGGACTCTATCCTCAAAAGCGCCTTTTTTCACTTTCGGCGCCCTCCGGTGGTAAAAAGACAAACGTCCAGCTTTTGCTGCCACAGCAAAGGTGCCAGCGGGGAAAAGTGATGCTGGTTCTCACTGCCTCCTGGAACTCTTTCAAATGCCACAGACAATTTGGCCCTCTCTGCTTTCCTGCGGACTCCATCCTCAAAAGCACCTATTTTCGCTTTCGGCAGCCTCCGGAGCAAAAAAGACAAACGTCCAGCTTTTGCTGCCACAGCAAAGGTGCCAGCGGGGAAAAGTAATGCTGGTTCTCACTGCCTCCTGGAACCCTTTCAAATGCCACAGACAATTTAGCCCTCTCTGCTTTCCTGCGGACTCTATCCTCAAAAGCGCCTTTTTTCACTTTCGGCGCCCTCCGGTGGTAAATAGACAAACGTCCAGGTTTTGCTGCCACAGCAAAGGTGCCAGCGGGGAAAAGTAATGCTGGTTCTCACTGCCTCCTGGAACCCTTTCAAATGCCACAGACAATTTGGCCCTCTCTGCTTTCCTGCGGACTCCATCCTCAAAAGCACCTATTTTTGCTTTCGGCGCCCTCCGGAGCAAAAAAGACAAACGTCCAGCTTTTGCTGCCACAGCAAAGGTGCCAGCAGGGAAAAGTAATGCTGGTTCTCACTGCCTCCTGGAACTCCTTCAAATGCCACAGACAATTTGGCCCTCTCTGCTTTCCTGCGGACTCCATCCTCAAAAGCACCTATTTTCGCTTTCGGCAGTCTCCGGAGCAAAAAAGACAAACGTCCAGCTTTTGCTGCCACAGCAAAGGTGCCAGCGGGGAAAAGTGATGCTGGTTCTCACTGCCTCCTGGAACCCTTTCAAATGCCACAGACAATTTGGCCCTCTCTGCTTTCCTGTGGACTCCATCCTCAAAAGCACCTGTTTTCGCTTTCGGCAGCCTCCGGAGCAAAAAAGACAAACGTCCAGCTTTTGCTGCCACAGCAAAGGTGCCAGCGGGGAAAAGTAATGCTGGTTCTCACTGCCTCCTGGAACCCTTTCAAATGCCCCAGACAATTTGGCCCTCTCTGCTTTACTGCGGACTCCATCCTCAAAAGCACCTGTTTTCGCTTTCGGCAGCGTCCGGAGCAAAAAAGACAAACGTCCAGCTTTTGCTGCCACAGCAAAGGTGCCAGCGGGGAAAAGTAATGCTGGTTCTCACTGCCTCCTGGAACCCTTTCAAATGCCCCAGACAATTTGGCCCTCTCTGCTTTCCTGCGGACTCTATCCTCAAAAGCGCCTTTTTTCACTTTCGGCGCCCTCCGGTGGTAAAAAGACAAACGTCCAGCTTTTGCTGCCACAGCAAAGGTGCCAGCGGGGAAAAGTGATGCTGGTTCTCACTGCCTCCTGGAACTCTTTCAAATGCCACAGACAATTTGGCCCTCTCTGCTTTCCTGCGGACTCCATCCTCAAAAGCACCTATTTTCGCTTTCGGCAGCCTCCGGAGCAAAAAAGACAAACGTCCAGCTTTTGCTGCCACAGCAAAGGTGCCAGCGGGGAAAAGTAATGCTGGTTCTCACTGCCTCCTGGAACCCTTTCAAATGCCACAGACAATTTAGCCCTCTCTGCTTTCCTGCGGACTCTATCCTCAAAAGCGCCTTTTTTCACTTTCGGCGCCCTCCGGTGGTAAAAAGACAAACGTCCAGGTTTTGCTGCCACAGCAAAGGTGCCAGCGGGGAAAAGTAATGCTGGTTCTCACTGCCTCCTGGAACCCTTTCAAATGCCACAGACAATTTGGCCCTCTCTGCTTTCCTGCGGACTCCATCCTCAAAAGCACCTATTTTTGCTTTCGGCGCCCTCCGGAGCAAAAAAGACAAACGTCCAGCTTTTGCTGCCACAGCAAAGGTGCCAGCGGGGAAAAGTAATGCTGGTTCTCACTGCCTCCTGGAACTCCTTCAAATGCCACAGACAATTAAGCCCTCTCTGCTTTCCTGCGGACTCCATCCTCAAAAGCACCTGTTTTCGCTTTCGGCAGCCTCCGGAGCAAAAAAGACAAACGTCCAGCTTTTGCTGCCACAGCAAAGGTGCCAGCGGGGAAAAGTAATGCTGGTTCTCACTGCCTCCTGGAACCCTTTCAAATGCCCCAGACAATTTGGCCCTCTCTGGTTTCCTGCGGACTCCATCCTCAAAAGCACCTGTTTTCGCTTTCGGCAGCGTCCGGAGCAAAAAAGACAAACGTCCAGCTTTTGCTGCCACAGCAAAGGTGCCAGCGGGGAAAAGTAATGCTGGTTCTCACTGCCTCCTGGAACCCTTTCAAATGCCCCAGACAATTTGGCCCTCTCTGCTTTCCTGCGGACTCCATCCTCAAAAGCACCTGTTTTCGCTTTCGGCAGCCTCCGGAGCAAAAAAGACAAACGTCCAGCTTTTGCTGCCACAGCAAAGGTGCCAGCGGGGAAAAGTAATGCTGGTTCTCACTGCCTCCTGGAACCCTTTCAAATGCCCCAGACAATTTGGCCCTCTCTGCTTTCCTGCGGACTCTATCCTCAAAAGCGCCTTTTTTCACTTTCGGCGCCCTCCGGTGGTAAAAAGACAAACGTCCAGCTTTTGCTGCCACAGCAAAGGTGCCAGCGGGGAAAAGTGATGCTGGTTCTCACTGCCTCCTGGAACTCTTTCAAATGCCACAGACAATTTGGCCCTCTCTGCTTTCCTGCGGACTCCATCCTCAAAAGCACCTATTTTCGCTTTCGGCAGCCTCCGGAGCAAAAAAGACAAACGTCCAGCTTTTGCTGCCACAGCAAAGGTGCCAGCGGGGAAAAGTAATGCTGGTTCTCACTGCCTCCTGGAACCCTTTCAAATGCCACAGACAATTTAGCCCTCTCTGCTTTCCTGCGGACTCTATCCTCAAAAGCGCCTTTTTTCACTTTCGGCGCCCTCCGGTGGTAAATAGACAAACGTCCAGGTTTTGCTGCCACAGCAAAGGTGCCAGCGGGGAAAAGTAATGCTGGTTCTCACTGCCTCCTGGAACCCTTTCAAATGCCACAGACAATTTGGCCCTCTCTGCTTTCCTGCGGACTCCATCCTCAAAAGCACCTATTTTTGCTTTCGGCGCCCTCCGGAGCAAAAAAGACAAACGTCCAGCTTTTGCTGCCACAGCAAAGGTGCCAGCAGGGAAAAGTAATGCTGGTTCTCACTGCCTCCTGGAACTCCTTCAAATGCCACAGACAATTTGGCCCTCTCTGCTTTCCTGCGGACTCCATCCTCAAAAGCACCTGTTTTCGCTTTCGGCAACCTCCGGAGCAAAAAAGACAAACGTCCAGCTTTTGCTGCCACAGCAAAGGTGCCAGCGGGGAAAAGTAATGCTGGTTCTCACTGCCTCCTGGAACCCTTTCAAATGCCACAGACAATTTGGCCCTCTCTGCTTTCCTGTGGACTCCATCCTCAAAAGCACCTGTTTTCGCTTTCGGCAGCCTCCGGAGCAAAAAAGACAAACGTCCAGCTTTTGCTGCCACAGCAAAGGTGCCAGCGGGGAAAAGTAATGCTGGTTCTCACTGCCTCCTGGAACCCTTTCAAATGCCCCAGACAATTTGGCCCTCTCTGCTTTCCTGCGGACTCCATCCTCAAAAGCACCTGTTTTCGCTTTTGGCAACCTCCGGAGCAAAAAAGACAAACGTCCAGCTTTTGCTGCCACAGCAAAGGTGCCAGCGGGGAAAAGTAATGCTGGTTCTCACTGCCTCCTGGAACCTCTTCAAATGCCCCAGACAATTTGGCCCTCTCTGCTTTCCTGCGGACTCCATCCTCAAAAGCACCTGTTTTCGCTTTCGGCAGCCTCCGGAGCAAAAAAGACAAACGTCCAGCTTTTGCTGCCACAGCAAAGGTGCCAGCGGGGAAAAGTAATGCTGGTTCTCACTGCCTCCTGGAACCCTTTCAAATGCCCCAGACAATTAAGCCCTCTCTGCTTTCCTGCGGACTCTATCCTCAAAAGCGCCTTTTTTAACTTTTGGCGCCTTCCGGTGGTAAAAAGACAAACGTCCAGCTTTTGCTGCCACAGCAAAGGTGCCAGCGGGGAAAAGTAATGCTGGTTCTCACTGCCTCCTGGAACTCTTTCAAATGCCCCAGACAATTAAGCCCTCTCTGCTTTCCTGCGGACTCCATCCTCAAAAGCACCTATTTTCGCTTTCGGCAGCCTCCGGAGCAAAAAAGACAAACGTCCAGCTTTTGCTGCCACAGCAAAGGTGCCAGCGGGGAAAAGTGATGCTGGTTCTCACTGCCTCCTGGAACCCTTTCAAATGCCACAGACAATTTGGCCCTCTCTGCTTTCCTGCGGACTCCATCCTCAAAAGCACCTGTTTTCGCTTTCGGCAGCCTCCGGAGCAAAAAAGACAAACGTCCAGCTTTTGCTGCCACAGCAAAGGTGCCAGCGGGGAAAAGTAATGCTGGTTCTCACTGCCTCCTGGAACCCTTTCAAATGCCCCAGACAATTTGGCCCTCTCTGCTTTCCTGCGGACTCCATCCTCAAAAGCACCTGTTTTCGCTTTCGGCAGCGTCCGGAGCAAAAAAGACAAACGTCCAGCTTTTGCTGCCACAGCAAAGGTGCCAGCGGGGAAAAGTAATGCTGGTTCTCACTGCCTCCTGGAACCTGTTCAAATGCCCCAGACAATTTGGCCCTCTCTGCTTTCCTGCGGACTCCATCCTCAAAAGCACCTGTTTTCGCTTTCGGCAGCCTCCGGAGCAAAAAAGACAAACGTCCAGCTTTTGCTGCCACAGCAAAGGTGCCAGCGGGGAAAAGTAATGCTGGTTCTCACTGCCTCCTGGAACCCTTTCAAATGCCCCAGACAATTAAGCCCTCTCTGCTTTCCTGCGGACTCCATCCTCAAAAGCACCTGTTTTCGCTTTCGGCAGCCTCCGGAGCAAAAAAGACAAACGTCCAGCTTTTGCTGCCACAGCAAAGGTGCCAGCGGGGAAAAGTAATGCTGGTTCTCACTGCCTCCTGGAACCCTTTCAAATGCCCCAGACAATTTGGCCCTCTCTGCTTTCCTGCGGACTCCATCCTCAAAAGCACCTGTTTTCGCTTTCGGCAGCCTCCGGAGCAAAAAAGACAAACGTCCAGCTTTTGCTGCCACAGCAAAGGTGCCAGCGGGGAAAAGTAATGCTGGTTCTCACTGCCTCCTGGAACCCTTTCAAATGCCCCAGACAATTAAGCCCTCTCTGCTTTCCTGCGGACTCTATCCTCAAAAGCGCCTTTTTTCACTTTCGGCGCCCTCCGGTGGTAAAAAGACAAACGTCCAGCTTTTGCTGCCACAGCAAAGGTGCCAGCGGGGAAAAGTGATGCTGGTTCTCACTGCCTCCTGGAACTCTTTCAAATGCCACAGACAATTTGGCCCTCTCTGCTTTCCTGCGGACTCCATCCTCAAAAGCACCTATTTTCGCTTTCGGCAGCCTCCGGAGCAAAAAAGACAAACGTCCAGCTTTTGCTGCCACAGCAAAGGTGCCAGCGGGGAAAAGTGATGCTGGTTCTCACTGCCTCCTGGAACCCTTTCAAATGCCACAGACAATTTGGCCCTCTCTGCTTTCCTGTGGACTCCATCCTCAAAAGCACCTGTTTTCGCTTTCGGCAGCCTCCGGAGCAAAAAAGACAAACGTCCAGCTTTTGCTGCCACAGCAAAGGTGCCAGCGGGGAAAAGTAATGCTGGTTCTCACTGCCTCCTGGAACCCTTTCAAATGCCCCAGACAATTTGGCCCTCTCTGCTTTCCTGCGGACTCCATCCTCAAAAGCACCTGTTTTCGCTTTCGGCAGCGTCCGGAGCAAAAAAGACAAACGTCCAGCTTTTGCTGCCACAGCAAAGGTGCCAGCGGGGAAAAGTAATGCTGGTTCTCACTGCCTCCTGGAACCCTTTCAAATGCCCCAGACAATTTGGCCCTCTCTGCTTTCCTGCGGACTCTATCCTCAAAAGCGCCTTTTTTCACTTTCGGCGCCCTCCGGTGGTAAAAAGACAAACGTCCAGCTTTTGCTGCCACAGCAAAGGTGCCAGCGGGGAAAAGTGATGCTGGTTCTCACTGCCTCCTGGAACTCTTTCAAATGCCACAGACAATTTGGCCCTCTCTGCTTTCCTGCGGACTCCATCCTCAAAAGCACCTATTTTCGCTTTCGGCAGCCTCCGGAGCAAAAAAGACAAACGTCCAGCTTTTGCTGCCACAGCAAAGGTGCCAGCGGGGAAAAGTAATGCTGGTTCTCACTGCCTCCTGGAACCCTTTCAAATGCCACAGACAATTTAGCCCTCTCTGCTTTCCTGCGGACTCTATCCTCAAAAGCGCATTTTTTCACTTTCGGCGCCCTCCGGTGGTAAAAAGACAAACGTCCAGGTTTTGCTGCCACAGCAAAGGTGCCAGCGGGGAAAAGTAATGCTGGTTCTCACTGCCTCCTGGAACCCTTTCAAATGCCACAGACAATTTGGCCCTCTCTGCTTTCCTGCGGACTCCATCCTCAAAAGCACCTATTTTTGCTTTCGGCGCCCTCCGGAGCAAAAAAGACAAACGTCCAGCTTTTGCTGCCACAGCAAAGGTGCCAGCGGGGAAAAGTAATGCTGGTTCTCACTGCCTCCTGGAACTCCTTCAAATGCCACAGACAATTAAGCCCTCTCTGCTTTCCTGCGGACTCCATCCTCAAAAGCACCTGTTTTCGCTTTCGGCAGCCTCCGGAGCAAAAAAGACAAACGTCCAGCTTTTGCTGCCACAGCAAAGGTGCCAGCGGGGAAAAGTAATGCTGGTTCTCACTGCCTCCTGGAACCCTTTCAAATGCCCCAGACAATTTGGCCCTCTCTGCTTTCCTGCGGACTCCATCCTCAAAAGCACCTGTTTTCGCTTTCGGCAGCGTCCGGAGCAAAAAAGACAAACGTCCAGCTTTTGCTGCCACAGCAAAGGTGCCAGCGGGGAAAAGTAATGCTGGTTCTCACTGCCTCCTGGAACCCTTTCAAATGCCCCAGACAATTTGGCCCTCTCTGCTTTCCTGCGGACTCCATCCTCAAAAGCACCTGTTTTCGCTTTCGGCAGCCTCCGGAGCAAAAAAGACAAACGTCCAGCTTTTGCTGCCACAGCAAAGGTGCCAGCGGGGAAAAGTAATGCTGGTTCTCACTGCCTCCTGAAACCCTTTCAAATGCCACAGACAATTTAGCCCTCTCTGCTTTCCTGCGGACTCTATCCTCAAAAGCGCCTTTTTTCACTTTCGGCGCCCTCCGGTGGTAAAAAGACAAACGTCCAGCTTTTGCTGCCACAGCAAAGGTGCCAGCGGGGAAAAGTAATGCTGGTTCTCACTGCCTCCTGGAACTCTTTCAAATGCCACAGACAATTTGGCCCTCTCTGCTTTCCTGCGGACTCCATCCTCAAAAGCACCTATTTTCGCTTTCGGCAGCCTCCGGAGCAAAAAAGACAAACGTCCAGCTTTTGCTGCCACAGCAAAGGTGCCAGCGGGGAAAAGTAATGCTGGTTCTCACTGCCTCCTGGAACCCTTTCAAATGCCACAGACAATTTGGCCCTCTCTGCTTTCCTGTGGACTCCATCCTCAAAAGCACCTGTTTTCGCTTTTGGCAACCTCCGGAGCAAAAAAGACAAACGTCCAGCTTTTGCTGCCACAGCAAAGGTGCCAGCGGGGAAAAGTAATGCTGGTTCTCACTGCCTCCTGGAACCCTTTCAAATGCCCCTGACAATTTGGCCCTCTCTGCTTTCCTGCGGACTCCATCCTCAAAAGCACCTGTTTTCGCTTTCGGCAGCGTCCGGAGCAAAAAAGACAAACGTCCAGCTTTTGCTGCCACAGCAAAGGTGCCAGCGGGGAAAAGTAATGCTGGTTCTCACTGCCTCCTGGAACCTGTTCAAATGCCCCAGACAATTTGGCCCTCTCTGCTTTCCTGCGGACTCCATCCTCAAAAGCACCTGTTTTCGCTTTCGGCAGCCTCCGGAGCAAAAAAGACAAACGTCCAGGTTTTGCTGCCACAGCAAAGGTGCCAGCGGGGAAAAGTAATGCTGGTTCTCACTGCCTCCTGGAACCCTTTCAAATGCCCCAGACAATTTGGCCCTCTCTGCTTTCCTGTGGACTCCATCCTCAAAAGCACCTATTTTTGCTTTCGGCGCCCTCCGGAGCAAAAAAGACAAACGTCCAGCTTTTGCTGCCACAGCAAAGGTGCCAGCGGGGAAAAGTAATGCTGGTTCTCACTGCCTCCTGGAACCTCTTCAAATGCCACAGACAATTTGGCCTTCTCTGCTTTCCTGCGGACTCCATCCTCAAAAGCACCTGTTTTCGCTTTTGGCAACCTCCGGAGCAAAAAAGACAAACGTCCAGCTTTTGCTGCCACAGCAAAGGTGCCAGCGGGGAAAAGTAATGCTGGTTCTCACTGCCTCCTGGAACCCTTTCAAATGCCCCAGACAATTTGGCCCTCTCTGCTTTCCTGCGGACTCCATCCTCAAAAGCACCTGTTTTCGCTTTCGGCAGCCTCCGGAGCAAAAAAGACAAACGTCCAGCTTTTGCTGCCACAGCAAAGGTGCCAGCGGGGAAAAGTAATGCTGGTTCTCACTGCCTCCTGGAACCCTTTCAAATGCCCCAGACAATTAAGCCCTCTCTGCTTTCCTGCGGACTCTATCCTCAAAAGCGCCTTTTTTCACTTTCGGCGCCCTCCGGTGGTAAAAAGACAAACGTCCAGCTTTTGCTGCCACAGCAAAGGTGCCAGCGGGGAAAAGTGATGCTGGTTCTCACTGCCTCCTGGAACTCTTTCAAATGCCACAGACAATTTGGCCCTCTCTGCTTTCCTGCGGACTCCATCCTCAAAAGCACCTATTTTCGCTTTCGGCAGCCTCCGGAGCAAAAAAGACAAACGTCCAGCTTTTGCTGCCACAGCAAAGGTGCCAGCGGGGAAAAGTGATGCTGGTTCTCACTGCCTCCTGGAACCCTTTCAAATGCCACAGACAATTTGGCCCTCTCTGCTTTCCTGTGGACTCCATCCTCAAAAGCACCTGTTTTCGCTTTCGGCAGCCTCCGGAGCAAAAAAGACAAACGTCCAGCTTTTGCTGCCACAGCAAAGGTGCCAGCGGGGAAAAGTAATGCTGGTTCTCACTGCCTCCTGGAACCCTTTCAAATGCCCCAGACAATTTGGCCCTCTCTGCTTTACTGCGGACTCCATCCTCAAAAGCACCTGTTTTCGCTTTCGGCAGCGTCCGGAGCAAAAAAGACAAACGTCCAGCTTTTGCTGCCACAGCAAAGGTGCCAGCGGGGAAAAGTAATGCTGGTTCTCACTGCCTCCTGGAACCCTTTCAAATGCCCCAGACAATTTGGCCCTCTCTGCTTTCCTGCGGACTCTATCCTCAAAAGCGCCTTTTTTCACTTTCGGCGCCCTCCGGTGGTAAAAAGACAAACGTCCAGCTTTTGCTGCCACAGCAAAGGTGCCAGCGGGGAAAAGTGATGCTGGTTCTCACTGCCTCCTGGAACTCTTTCAAATGCCACAGACAATTTGGCCCTCTCTGCTTTCCTGCGGACTCCATCCTCAAAAGCACCTATTTTCGCTTTCGGCAGCCTCCGGAGCAAAAAAGACAAACGTCCAGCTTTTGCTGCCACAGCAAAGGTGCCAGCGGGGAAAAGTAATGCTGGTTCTCACTGCCTCCTGGAACCCTTTCAAATGCCACAGACAATTTAGCCCTCTCTGCTTTCCTGCGGACTCTATCCTCAAAAGCGCCTTTTTTCACTTTCGGCGCCCTCCGGTGGTAAAAAGACAAACGTCCAGGTTTTGCTGCCACAGCAAAGGTGCCAGCGGGGAAAAGTAATGCTGGTTCTCACTGCCTCCTGGAACCCTTTCAAATGCCACAGACAATTTGGCCCTCTCTGCTTTCCTGCGGACTCCATCCTCAAAAGCACCTATTTTTGCTTTCGGCGCCCTCCGGAGCAAAAAAGACAAACGTCCAGCTTTTGCTGCCACAGCAAAGGTGCCAGCGGGGAAAAGTAATGCTGGTTCTCACTGCCTCCTGGAACTCCTTCAAATGCCACAGACAATTAAGCCCTCTCTGCTTTCCTGCGGACTCCATCCTCAAAAGCACCTGTTTTCGCTTTCGGCAGCCTCCGGAGCAAAAAAGACAAACGTCCAGCTTTTGCTGCCACAGCAAAGGTGCCAGCGGGGAAAAGTAATGCTGGTTCTCACTGCCTCCTGGAACCCTTTCAAATGCCCCAGACAATTTGGCCCTCTCTGGTTTCCTGCGGACTCCATCCTCAAAAGCACCTGTTTTCGCTTTCGGCAGCGTCCGGAGCAAAAAAGACAAACGTCCAGCTTTTGCTGCCACAGCAAAGGTGCCAGCGGGGAAAAGTAATGCTGGTTCTCACTGCCTCCTGGAACCCTTTCAAATGCCCCAGACAATTTGGCCCTCTCTGCTTTCCTGCGGACTCCATCCTCAAAAGCACCTGTTTTCGCTTTCGGCAGCCTCCGGAGCAAAAAAGACAAACGTCCAGCTTTTGCTGCCACAGCAAAGGTGCCAGCGGGGAAAAGTAATGCTGGTTCTCACTGCCTCCTGGAACCCTTTCAAATGCCCCAGACAATTTGGCCCTCTCTGCTTTCCTGCGGACTCTATCCTCAAAAGCGCCTTTTTTCACTTTCGGCGCCCTCCGGTGGTAAAAAGACAAACGTCCAGCTTTTGCTGCCACAGCAAAGGTGCCAGCGGGGAAAAGTGATGCTGGTTCTCACTGCCTCCTGGAACTCTTTCAAATGCCACAGACAATTTGGCCCTCTCTGCTTTCCTGCGGACTCCATCCTCAAAAGCACCTATTTTCGCTTTCGGCAGCCTCCGGAGCAAAAAAGACAAACGTCCAGCTTTTGCTGCCACAGCAAAGGTGCCAGCGGGGAAAAGTAATGCTGGTTCTCACTGCCTCCTGGAACCCTTTCAAATGCCACAGACAATTTAGCCCTCTCTGCTTTCCTGCGGACTCTATCCTCAAAAGCGCCTTTTTTCACTTTCGGCGCCCTCCGGTGGTAAATAGACAAACGTCCAGGTTTTGCTGCCACAGCAAAGGTGCCAGCGGGGAAAAGTAATGCTGGTTCTCACTGCCTCCTGGAACCCTTTCAAATGCCACAGACAATTTGGCCCTCTCTGCTTTCCTGCGGACTCCATCCTCAAAAGCACCTATTTTTGCTTTCGGCGCCCTCCGGAGCAAAAAAGACAAACGTCCAGCTTTTGCTGCCACAGCAAAGGTGCCAGCAGGGAAAAGTAATGCTGGTTCTCACTGCCTCCTGGAACTCCTTCAAATGCCACAGACAATTTGGCCCTCTCTGCTTTCCTGCGGACTCCATCCTCAAAAGCACCTGTTTTCGCTTTCGGCAACCTCCGGAGCAAAAAAGACAAACGTCCAGCTTTTGCTGCCACAGCAAAGGTGCCAGCGGGGAAAAGTAATGCTGGTTCTCACTGCCTCCTGGAACCCTTTCAAATGCCACAGACAATTTGGCCCTCTCTGCTTTCCTGTGGACTCCATCCTCAAAAGCACCTGTTTTCGCTTTCGGCAGCCTCCGGAGCAAAAAAGACAAACGTCCAGCTTTTGCTGCCACAGCAAAGGTGCCAGCGGGGAAAAGTAATGCTGGTTCTCACTGCCTCCTGGAACCCTTTCAAATGCCCCAGACAATTTGGCCCTCTCTGCTTTCCTGCGGACTCCATCCTCAAAAGCACCTGTTTTCGCTTTTGGCAACCTCCGGAGCAAAAAAGACAAACGTCCAGCTTTTGCTGCCACAGCAAAGGTGCCAGCGGGGAAAAGTAATGCTGGTTCTCACTGCCTCCTGGAACCTCTTCAAATGCCCCAGACAATTTGGCCCTCTCTGCTTTCCTGCGGACTCCATCCTCAAAAGCACCTGTTTTCGCTTTCGGCAGCCTCCGGAGCAAAAAAGACAAACGTCCAGCTTTTGCTGCCACAGCAAAGGTGCCAGCGGGGAAAAGTAATGCTGGTTCTCACTGCCTCCTGGAACCCTTTCAAATGCCCCAGACAATTAAGCCCTCTCTGCTTTCCTGCGGACTCTATCCTCAAAAGCGCCTTTTTTAACTTTTGGCGCCTTCCGGTGGTAAAAAGACAAACGTCCAGCTTTTGCTGCCACAGCAAAGGTGCCAGCGGGGAAAAGTGATGCTGGTTCTCACTGCCTCCTGGAACTCTTTCAAATGCAGACAATTAAGCCCTCTCTGCTTTCCTGCGGACTCCATCCTCAAAAGCACCCCTATTTTCGCTTTCGGCAGCGTCCGGAGCAAAAAAGACAAACGTCCAGCTTTTTGCTGCCACAGCAAAGGTGCCAGCGGGGAAAAGTGATGCTGGTTCTCACTGCCTCCTGGAACCCTTTCAAATGCCACAGACAATTTGGCCCTCTCTGCTTTCCTGCGGACTCCATCCTCAAAAGCACCTGTTTTCGCTTTCGGCAGCCTCCGGAGCAAAAAAGACAAACGTCCAGCTTTTGCTGCCACAGCAAAGGTGCCAGCGGGGAAAAGTAATGCTGGTTCTCACTGCCTCCTGGAACCCTTTCAAATGCCCCAGACAATTTGGCCCTCTCTGCTTTCTGCGGACTCCATCCTCAAAAGCACCTGTTTTCGCTTTCGGCAGCGTCCGGAGCAAAAAAGACAAACGTCCAGCTTTTGCTGCCACAGCAAAGGTGCCAGCGGGGAAAAGTAATGCTGGTTCTCACTGCCTCCTGGAACCTGTTCAAATGCCCCAGACAATTTGGCCCTCTCTGCTTTCCTGCGGACTCCATCCTCAAAAGCACCTGTTTTCGCTTTTCGGCAGCCTCCGGAGCAAAAAAGACAAACGTCCAGCTTTTGCTGCCACAGCAAAGGTGCCAGCGGGGAAAGTAATGCTGGTTCTCACTGCCTCCTGGAACCCTTTCAAATGCCCAGACAATTAAGCCCTCTCTGCTTTCCTGCGGACTCCATCCTCAAAAGCACCTGTTTTCGCTTTCGGCAGCCTCCGGAGCAAAAAAGACAAACGTCCAGCTTTTGCTGCCACAGCAAAGGTGCCAGCGGGGAAAAGTAATGCTGGTTCTCACTGCCTCCTGGAACCCTTTCAAATGCCCCAGACAATTTGGGCCCTCTCTGCTTTCCTGCGGACTCCATCCTCAAAAGCACCTGTTTTCGCTTTCGGCAGCCTCCGGAGCAAAAAAGACAAACGTCCAGCTTTTGCTGCCACAGCAAAGGTGCCAGCGGGGAAAAGTAATGCTGGTTCTCACTGCCTCCTGGAACCCTTTCAAATGCCCCAGACAATTAAGCCCTCTCTGCTTTCCTGCGGACTCTATCCTCAAAAGCGCCTTTTTTCACTTTCGGCGCCCTCCGGTGGTAAAAAGACAAACGTCCAGCTTTTGCTGCCACAGCAAAGGTGCCAGCGGGGAAAAGTGATGCTGGTTCTCACTGCCTCCTGGAACTCTTTCAAATGCCACAGACAATTTGGCCCTCTCTGCTTTCCTGCGGACTCCATCCTCAAAAGCACCTATTTTCGCTTTCGGCAGCCTCCGGAGCAAAAAAGACAAACGTCCAGCTTTTGCTGCCACAGCAAAGGTGCCAGCGGGGAAAAGTGATGCTGGTTCTCACTGCCTCCTGGAACCCTTTCAAATGCCACAGACAATTTGGCCCTCTCTGCTTTCCTGTGGACTCCATCCTCAAAAGCACCTGTTTTCGCTTTCGGCAGCCTCCGGAGCAAAAAAGACAAACGTCCAGCTTTTGCTGCCACAGCAAAGGTGCCAGCGGGGAAAAGTAATGCTGGTTCTCACTGCCTCCTGGAACCCTTTCAAATGCCCCAGACAATTTGGCCCTCTCTGCTTTCCTGCGGACTCCATCCTCAAAAGCACCTGTTTTCGCTTTCGGCAGCGTCCGGAGCAAAAAAGACAAACGTCCAGCTTTTGCTGCCACAGCAAAGGTGCCAGCGGGGAAAAGTAATGCTGGTTCTCACTGCCTCCTGGAACCCTTTCAAATGCCCCAGACAATTTGGCCCTCTCTGCTTTCCTGCGGACTCTATCCTCAAAAGCGCCTTTTTTCACTTTCGGCGCCCTCCGGTGGTAAAAAGACAAACGTCCAGCTTTTGCTGCCACAGCAAAGGTGCCAGCGGGGAAAAGTGATGCTGGTTCTCACTGCCTCCTGGAACTCTTTCAAATGCCCCAGACAATTTGGCCCTCTCTGCTTTCCTGCGGACTCCATCCTCAAAAGCACCTGTTTTCGCTTTCGGCAGCCTCCGGAGCAAAAAAGACAAACGTCCAGCTTTTGCTGCCACAGCAAAGGTGCCAGCGGGGAAAAGTAATGCTGGTTCTCACTGCCTCCTGGAACCCTTTCAAATGCCCCAGACAATTTGGCCCTCTCTGCTTTCCTGCGGACTCTATCCTCAAAAGCGCCTTTTTTCACTTTCGGCGCCCTCCGGTGGTAAAAAGACAAACGTCCAGCTTTTGCTGCCACAGCAAAGGTGCCAGCGGGGAAAAGTGATGCTGGTTCTCACTGCCTCCTGGAACCCTTTCAAATGCCACAGACAATTTGGCCCTCTCTGCTTTCCTGCGGACTCCATCCTCAAAAGCACCTATTTTCGCTTTCGGCAGCCTCCGGAGCAAAAAAGACAAACGTCCAGCTTTTGCTGCCACAGCAAAGGTGCCAGCGGGGAAAAGTAATGCTGGTTCTCACTGCCTCCTGGAACCCTTTCAAATGCCACAGACAATTTAGCCCTCTCTGCTTTCCTGCGGACTCTATCCTCAAAAGCGCATTTTTTCACTTTCGGCGCCCTCCGGTGGTAAAAAGACAAACGTCCAGGTTTTGCTGCCACAGCAAAGGTGCCAGCGGGGAAAAGTAATGCTGGTTCTCACTGCCTCCTGGAACCCTTTCAAATGCCACAGACAATTTGGCCCTCTCTGCTTTCCTGCGGACTCCATCCTCAAAAGCACCTATTTTTGCTTTCGGCGCCCTCCGGAGCAAAAAAGACAAACGTCCAGCTTTTGCTGCCACAGCAAAGGTGCCAGCGGGGAAAAGTAATGCTGGTTCTCACTGCCTCCTGGAACTCCTTCAAATGCCACAGACAATTAAGCCCTCTCTGCTTTCCTGCGGACTCCATCCTCAAAAGCACCTGTTTTCGCTTTCGGCAGCCTCCGGAGCAAAAAAGACAAACGTCCAGCTTTTGCTGCCACAGCAAAGGTGCCAGCGGGGAAAAGTAATGCTGGTTCTCACTGCCTCCTGGAACCCTTTCAAATGCCCCAGACAATTTGGCCCTCTCTGCTTTCCTGCGGACTCCATCCTCAAAAGCACCTGTTTTCGCTTTCGGCAGCGTCCGGAGCAAAAAAGACAAACGTCCAGCTTTTGCTGCCACAGCAAAGGTGCCAGCGGGGAAAAGTAATGCTGGTTCTCACTGCCTCCTGGAACCCTTTCAAATGCCCCAGACAATTTGGCCCTCTCTGCTTTCCTGCGGACTCCATCCTCAAAAGCACCTGTTTTCGCTTTCGGCAGCCTCCGGAGCAAAAAAGACAAACGTCCAGCTTTTGCTGCCACAGCAAAGGTGCCAGCGGGGAAAAGTAATGCTGGTTCTCACTGCCTCCTGAAACCCTTTCAAATGCCACAGACAATTTAGCCCTCTCTGCTTTCCTGCGGACTCTATCCTCAAAAGCGCCTTTTTTCACTTTCGGCGCCCTCCGGTGGTAAAAAGACAAACGTCCAGCTTTTGCTGCCACAGCAAAGGTGCCAGCGGGGAAAAGTAATGCTGGTTCTCACTGCCTCCTGGAACTCTTTCAAATGCCACAGACAATTTGGCCCTCTCTGCTTTCCTGCGGACTCCATCCTCAAAAGCACCTATTTTCGCTTTCGGCAGCCTCCGGAGCAAAAAAGACAAACGTCCAGCTTTTGCTGCCACAGCAAAGGTGCCAGCGGGGAAAAGTAATGCTGGTTCTCACTGCCTCCTGGAACCCTTTCAAATGCCACAGACAATTTGGCCCTCTCTGCTTTCCTGTGGACTCCATCCTCAAAAGCACCTGTTTTCGCTTTTGGCAACCTCCGGAGCAAAAAAGACAAACGTCCAGCTTTTGCTGCCACAGCAAAGGTGCCAGCGGGGAAAAGTAATGCTGGTTCTCACTGCCTCCTGGAACCCTTTCAAATGCCCCTGACAATTTGGCCCTCTCTGCTTTCCTGCGGACTCCATCCTCAAAAGCACCTGTTTTCGCTTTCGGCAGCGTCCGGAGCAAAAAAGACAAACGTCCAGCTTTTGCTGCCACAGCAAAGGTGCCAGCGGGGAAAAGTAATGCTGGTTCTCACTGCCTCCTGGAACCTGTTCAAATGCCCCAGACAATTTGGCCCTCTCTGCTTTCCTGCGGACTCCATCCTCAAAAGCACCTGTTTTCGCTTTCGGCAGCCTCCGGAGCAAAAAAGACAAACGTCCAGGTTTTGCTGCCACAGCAAAGGAGCCAGCGGGGAAAAGTAATGCTGGTTCTCACTGCCTCCTGGAACCCTTTCAAATGCCCCAGACAATTTGGCCCTCTCTGCTTTCCTGTGGACTCCATCCTCAAAAGCACCTATTTTTGCTTTCGGCGCCCTCCGGAGCAAAAAAGACAAACGTCCAGCTTTTGCTGCCACAGCAAAGGTGCCAGCGGGGAAAAGTAATGCTGGTTCTCACTGCCTCCTGGAACCTCTTCAAATGCCACAGACAATTTGGCCTTCTCTGCTTTCCTGCGGACTCCATCCTCAAAAGCACCTGTTTTCGCTTTTGGCAACCTCCGGAGCAAAAAAGACAAACGTCCAGCTTTTGCTGCCACAGCAAAGGTGCCAGCGGGGAAAAGTAATGCTGGTTCTCACTGCCTCCTGGAACCCTTTCAAATGCCCCAGACAATTTGGCCCTCTCTGCTTTCCTGCGGACTCCATCCTCAAAAGCACCTGTTTTCGCTTTCGGCAGCCTCCGGAGCAAAAAAGACAAACGTCCAGCTTTTGCTGCCACAGCAAAGGTGCCAGCGGGGAAAAGTAATGCTGGTTCTCACTGCCTCCTGGAACCCTTTCAAATGCCCCAGACAATTAAGCCCTCTCTGCTTTCCTGCGGACTCTATCCTCAAAAGCGCCTTTTTTCACTTTCGGCGCCCTCCGGTGGTAAAAAGACAAACGTCCAGCTTTTGCTGCCACAGCAAAGGTGCCAGCGGGGAAAAGTAATGCTGGTTCTCACTGCCTCCTGGAACTCCTTCAAATGCCACAGACAATTAAGCCCTCTCTGCTTTCCTGCGGACTCCATCCTCAAAAGCACCTGTTTTCGCTTTCGGCAGCCTCCGGAGCAAAAAAGACAAACGTCCAGCTTTTGCTGCCACAGCAAAGGTGCCAGCGGGGAAAAGTAATGCTGGTTCTCACTGCCTCCTGGAACCCTTTCAAATGCCCCAGACAATTTGGCCCTCTCTGCTTTCCTGCGGACTCCATCCTCAAAAGCACCTGTTTTCGCTTTCGGCAGCGTCCGGAGCAAAAAAGACAAACGTCCAGCTTTTGCTGCCACAGCAAAGGTGCCAGCGGGGAAAAGTAATGCTGGTTCTCACTGCCTCCTGGAACCCTTTCAAATGCCCCAGACAATTTGGCCCTCTCTGCTTTCCTGCGGACTCCATCCTCAAAAGCACCTGTTTTCGCTTTCGGCAGCCTCCGGAGCAAAAAAGACAAACGTCCAGCTTTTGCTGCCACAGCAAAGGTGCCAGCGGGGAAAAGTAATGCTGGTTCTCACTGCCTCCTGAAACCCTTTCAAATGCCACAGACAATTTAGCCCTCTCTGCTTTCCTGCGGACTCTATCCTCAAAAGCGCCTTTTTTCACTTTCGGCGCCCTCCGGTGGTAAAAAGACAAACGTCCAGCTTTTGCTGCCACAGCAAAGGTGCCAGCGGGGAAAAGTAATGCTGGTTCTCACTGCCTCCTGGAACTCTTTCAAATGCCACAGACAATTTGGCCCTCTCTGCTTTCCTGCGGACTCCATCCTCAAAAGCACCTATTTTCGCTTTCGGCAGCCTCCGGAGCAAAAAAGACAAACGTCCAGCTTTTGCTGCCACAGCAAAGGTGCCAGCGGGGAAAAGTAATGCTGGTTCTCACTGCCTCCTGGAACCCTTTCAAATGCCACAGACAATTTGGCCCTCTCTGCTTTCCTGTGGACTCCATCCTCAAAAGCACCTGTTTTCGCTTTTGGCAACCTCCGGAGCAAAAAAGACAAACGTCCAGCTTTTGCTGCCACAGCAAAGGTGCCAGCGGGGAAAAGTAATGCTGGTTCTCACTGCCTCCTGGAACCTCTTCAAATGCCACAGACAATTTGGCCTTCTCTGCTTTCCTGCGGACTCCATCCTCAAAAGCACCTGTTTTCGCTTTTGGCAACCTCCGGAGCAAAAAAGACAAACGTCCAGCTTTTGCTGCCACAGCAAAGGTGCCAGCGGGGAAAAGTAATGCTGGTTCTCACTGCCTCCTGGAACCCTTTCAAATGCCCCAGACAATTTGGCCCTCTCTGCTTTCCTGCGGACTCCATCCTCAAAAGCACCTGTTTTCGCTTTCGGCAGCCTCCGGAGCAAAAAAGACAAACGTCCAGCTTTTGCTGCCACAGCAAAGGTGCCAGCGGGGAAAAGTAATGCTGGTTCTCACTGCCTCCTGGAACCCTTTCAAATGCCCCAGACAATTAAGCCCTCTCTGCTTTCCTGCGGACTCTATCCTCAAAAGCGCCTTTTTTCACTTTCGGCGCCCTCCGGTGGTAAAAAGACAAACGTCCAGCTTTTGCTGCCACAGCAAAGGTGCCAGCGGGGAAAAGTGATGCTGGTTCTCACTGCCTCCTGGAACTCTTTCAAATGCCACAGACAATTTGGCCCTCTCTGCTTTCCTGCGGACTCCATCCTCAAAAGCACCTATTTTCGCTTTCGGCAGCCTCCGGAGCAAAAAAGACAAACGTCCAGCTTTTGCTGCCACAGCAAAGGTGCCAGCGGGGAAAAGTGATGCTGGTTCTCACTGCCTCCTGGAACCCTTTCAAATGCCACAGACAATTTGGCCCTCTCTGCTTTCCTGTGGACTCCATCCTCAAAAGCACCTGTTTTCGCTTTCGGCAGCCTCCGGAGCAAAAAAGACAAACGTCCAGCTTTTGCTGCCACAGCAAAGGTGCCAGCGGGGAAAAGTAATGCTGGTTCTCACTGCCTCCTGGAACCCTTTCAAATGCCCCAGACAATTTGGCCCTCTCTGCTTTACTGCGGACTCCATCCTCAAAAGCACCTGTTTTCGCTTTCGGCAGCGTCCGGAGCAAAAAAGACAAACGTCCAGCTTTTGCTGCCACAGCAAAGGTGCCAGCGGGGAAAAGTAATGCTGGTTCTCACTGCCTCCTGGAACCCTTTCAAATGCCCCAGACAATTTGGCCCTCTCTGCTTTCCTGCGGACTCTATCCTCAAAAGCGCCTTTTTTCACTTTCGGCGCCCTCCGGTGGTAAAAAGACAAACGTCCAGCTTTTGCTGCCACAGCAAAGGTGCCAGCGGGGAAAAGTGATGCTGGTTCTCACTGCCTCCTGGAACTCTTTCAAATGCCACAGACAATTTGGCCCTCTCTGCTTTCCTGCGGACTCCATCCTCAAAAGCACCTATTTTCGCTTTCGGCAGCCTCCGGAGCAAAAAAGACAAACGTCCAGCTTTTGCTGCCACAGCAAAGGTGCCAGCGGGGAAAAGTAATGCTGGTTCTCACTGCCTCCTGGAACCCTTTCAAATGCCACAGACAATTTAGCCCTCTCTGCTTTCCTGCGGACTCTATCCTCAAAAGCGCCTTTTTTCACTTTCGGCGCCCTCCGGTGGTAAAAAGACAAACGTCCAGGTTTTGCTGCCACAGCAAAGGTGCCAGCGGGGAAAAGTAATGCTGGTTCTCACTGCCTCCTGGAACCCTTTCAAATGCCACAGACAATTTGGCCCTCTCTGCTTTCCTGCGGACTCCATCCTCAAAAGCACCTATTTTTGCTTTCGGCGCCCTCCGGAGCAAAAAAGAAAAACGTCCAGCTTTTGCTGCCACAGCAAAGGTGCCAGCGGGGAAAAGTAATGCTGGTTCTCACTGCCTCCTGGAACTCCTTCAAATGCCACAGACAATTAAGCCCTCTCTGCTTTCCTGCGGACTCCATCCTCAAAAGCACCTGTTTTCGCTTTCGGCAGCGTCCGGAGCAAAAAAGACAAACGTCCAGCTTTTGCTGCCACAGCAAAGGTGCCAGCGGGGAAAAGTAATGCTGGTTCTCACTGCCTCCTGGAACCCTTTCAAATGCCCCAGACAATTTGGCCCTCTCTGCTTTCCTGCGGACTCCATCCTCAAAAGCACCTGTTTTCGCTTTCGGCAGCCTCCGGAGCAAAAAAGACAAACGTCCAGCTTTTGCTGCCACAGCAAAGGTGCCAGCGGGGAAAAGTAATGCTGGTTCTCACTGCCTCCTGGAACCCTTTCAAATGCCCCAGACAATTTGGCCCTCTCTGCTTTCCTGCGGACTCTATCCTCAAAAGCGCCTTTTTTCACTTTCGGCGCCCTCCGGTGGTAAAAAGACAAACGTCCAGCTTTTGCTGCCACAGCAAAGGTGCCAGCGGGGAAAAGTGATGCTGGTTCTCACTGCCTCCTGGAACTCTTTCAAATGCCACAGACAATTTGGCCCTCTCTGCTTTCCTGCGGACTCCATCCTCAAAAGCACCTATTTTCGCTTTCGGCAGCCTCCGGAGCAAAAAAGACAAACGTCCAGCTTTTGCTGCCACAGCAAAGGTGCCAGCGGGGAAAAGTAATGCTGGTTCTCACTGCCTCCTGGAACCCTTTCAAATGCCACAGACAATTTAGCCCTCTCTGCTTTCCTGCGGACTCTATCCTCAAAAGCGCCTTTTTTCACTTTCGGCGCCCTCCGGTGGTAAATAGACAAACGTCCAGGTTTTGCTGCCACAGCAAAGGTGCCAGCGGGGAAAAGTAATGCTGGTTCTCACTGCCTCCTGGAACCCTTTCAAATGCCACAGACAATTTGGCCCTCTCTGCTTTCCTGCGGACTCCATCCTCAAAAGCACCTATTTTTGCTTTCGGCGCCCTCCGGAGCAAAAAAGACAAACGTCCAGCTTTTGCTGCCACAGCAAAGGTGCCAGCAGGGAAAAGTAATGCTGGTTCTCACTGCCTCCTGGAACTCCTTCAAATGCCACAGACAATTTGGCCCTCTCTGCTTTCCTGCGGACTCCATCCTCAAAAGCACCTGTTTTCGCTTTCGGCAACCTCCGGAGCAAAAAAGACAAACGTCCAGCTTTTGCTGCCACAGCAAAGGTGCCAGCGGGGAAAAGTAATGCTGGTTCTCACTGCCTCCTGGAACCCTTTCAAATGCCACAGACAATTTGGCCCTCTCTGCTTTCCTGTGGACTCCATCCTCAAAAGCACCTGTTTTCGCTTTCGGCAGCCTCCGGAGCAAAAAAGACAAACGTCCAGCTTTTGCTGCCACAGCAAAGGTGCCAGCGGGGAAAAGTAATGCTGGTTCTCACTGCCTCCTGGAACCCTTTCAAATGCCCCAGACAATTTGGCCCTCTCTGCTTTCCTGCGGACTCCATCCTCAAAAGCACCTGTTTTCGCTTTTGGCAACCTCCGGAGCAAAAAAGACAAACGTCCAGCTTTTGCTGCCACAGCAAAGGTGCCAGCGGGGAAAAGTAATGCTGGTTCTCACTGCCTCCTGGAACCTCTTCAAATGCCCCAGACAATTTGGCCCTCTCTGCTTTCCTGCGGACTCCATCCTCAAAAGCACCTGTTTTCGCTTTCGGCAGCCTCCGGAGCAAAAAAGACAAACGTCCAGCTTTTGCTGCCACAGCAAAGGTGCCAGCGGGGAAAAGTAATGCTGGTTCTCACTGCCTCCTGGAACCCTTTCAAATGCCCCAGACAATTAAGCCCTCTCTGCTTTCCTGCGGACTCTATCCTCAAAAGCGCCTTTTTTAACTTTTGGCGCCTTCCGGTGGTAAAAAGACAAACGTCCAGCTTTTGCTGCCACAGCAAAGGTGCCAGCGGGGAAAAGTGATGCTGGTTCTCACTGCCTCCTGGAACTCTTTCAAATGCCCCAGACAATTAAGCCCTCTCTGCTTTCCTGCGGACTCCATCCTCAAAAGCACCTATTTTCGCTTTCGGCAGCCTCCGGAGCAAAAAAGACAAACGTCCAGCTTTTGCTGCCACAGCAAAGGTGCCAGCGGGGAAAAGTGATGCTGGTTCTCACTGCCTCCTGGAACCCTTTCAAATGCCACAGACAATTTGGCCCTCTCTGCTTTCCTGCGGACTCCATCCTCAAAAGCACCTGTTTTCGCTTTCGGCAGCCTCCGGAGCAAAAAAGACAAACGTCCAGCTTTTGCTGCCACAGCAAAGGTGCCAGCGGGGAAAAGTAATGCTGGTTCTCACTGCCTCCTGGAACCCTTTCAAATGCCCCAGACAATTTGGCCCTCTCTGCTTTCCTGCGGACTCCATCCTCAAAAGCACCTGTTTTCGCTTTCGGCAGCGTCCGGAGCAAAAAAGACAAACGTCCAGCTTTTGCTGCCACAGCAAAGGTGCCAGCGGGGAAAAGTAATGCTGGTTCTCACTGCCTCCTGGAACCCTTTCAAATGCCACAGACAATTTGGCCCTCTCTGCTTTCCTGCGGACTCCATCCTCAAAAGCACCTGTTTTCGCTTTCGGCAGCCTCCGGAGCAAAAAAGACAAACGTCCAGCTTTTGCTGCCACAGCAAAGGTGCCAGCGGGGAAAAGTAATGCTGGTTCTCACTGCCTCCTGGAACCCTTTCAAATGCCCCAGACAATTAAGCCCTCTCTGCTTTCCTGCGGACTCCATCCTCAAAAGCACCTGTTTTCGCTTTCGGCAGCCTCCGGAGCAAAAAAGACAAACGTCCAGCTTTTGCTGCCACAGCAAAGGTGCCAGCGGGGAAAAGTAATGCTGGTTCTCACTGCCTCCTGGAACCCTTTCAAATGCCCCAGACAATTTGGCCCTCTCTGCTTTCCTGCGGACTCCATCCTCAAAAGCACCTGTTTTCGCTTTCGGCAGCCTCCGGAGCAAAAAAGACAAACGTCCAGCTTTTGCTGCCACAGCAAAGGTGCCAGCGGGGAAAAGTAATGCTGGTTCTCACTGCCTCCTGGAACCCTTTCAAATGCCACAGACAATTTAGCCCTCTCTGCTTTCCTGCGGACTCTATCCTCAAAAGCGCCTTTTTTCACTTTCGGCGCCCTCCGGTGGTAAAAAGACAAACGTCCAGCTTTTGCTGCCACAGCAAAGGTGCCAGCGGGGAAAAGTGATGCTGGTTCTCACTGCCTCCTGGAACTCTTTCAAATGCCACAGACAATTTGGCCCTCTCTGCTTTCCTGCGGACTCCATCCTCAAAAGCACCTATTTTCGCTTTCGGCAGCCTCCGGAGCAAAAAAGACAAACGTCCAGCTTTTGCTGCCACAGCAAAGGTGCCAGCGGGGAAAAGTGATGCTGGTTCTCACTGCCTCCTGGAACCCTTTCAAATGCCACAGACAATTTGGCCCTCTCTGCTTTCCTGTGGACTCCATCCTCAAAAGCACCTGTTTTCGCTTTCGGCAGCCTCCGGAGCAAAAAAGACAAACGTCCAGCTTTTGCTGCCACAGCAAAGGTGCCAGCGGGGAAAAGTAATGCTGGTTCTCACTGCCTCCTGGAACCCTTTCAAATGCCCCAGACAATTTGGCCCTCTCTGCTTTCCTGCGGACTCCATCCTCAAAAGCACCTGTTTTCGCTTTCGGCAGCGTCCGGAGCAAAAAAGACAAACGTCCAGCTTTTGCTGCCACAGCAAAGGTGCCAGCGGGGAAAAGTAATGCTGGTTCTCACTGCCTCCTGGAACCCTTTCAAATGCCCCAGACAATTTGGCCCTCTCTGCTTTCCTGCGGACTCTATCCTCAAAAGCGCCTTTTTTCACTTTCGGTGCCCTCCGGTGGTAAAAAGACAAACGTCCAGCTTTTGCTGCCACAGCAAAGGTGCCAGCGGGGAAAAGTGATGCTGGTTCTCACTGCCTCCTGGAACTCTTTCAAATGCCACAGACAATTTGGCCCTCTCTGCTTTCCTGCGGACTCCATCCTCAAAAGCACCTATTTTCGCTTTCGGCAGCCTCCGGAGCAAAAAAGACAAACGTCCAGCTTTTGCTGCCACAGCAAAGGTGCCAGCGGGGAAAAGTAATGCTGGTTCTCACTGCCTCCTGGAACCCTTTCAAATGCCACAGACAATTTAGCCCTCTCTGCTTTCCTGCGGACTCTATCCTCAAAAGCGCATTTTTTCACTTTCGGCGCCCTCCGGTGGTAAAAAGACAAACGTCCAGGTTTTGCTGCCACAGCAAAGGTGCCAGCGGGGAAAAGTAATGCTGGTTCTCACTGCCTCCTGGAACCCTTTCAAATGCCACAGACAATTTGGCCCTCTCTGCTTTCCTGCGGACTCCATCCTCAAAAGCACCTATTTTTGCTTTCGGCGCCCTCCGGAGCAAAAAAGACAAACGTCCAGCTTTTGCTGCCACAGCAAAGGTGCCAGCGGGGAAAAGTAATGCTGGTTCTCACTGCCTCCTGGAACTCCTTCAAATGCCACAGACAATTAAGCCCTCTCTGCTTTCCTGCGGACTCCATCCTCAAAAGCACCTGTTTTCGCTTTCGGCAGCCTCCGGAGCAAAAAAGACAAACGTCCAGCTTTTGCTGCCACAGCAAAGGTGCCAGCGGGGAAAAGTAATGCTGGTTCTCACTGCCTCCTGGAACCCTTTCAAATGCCCCAGACAATTTGGCCCTCTCTGCTTTCCTGCGGACTCCATCCTCAAAAGCACCTGTTTTCGCTTTCGGCAGCGTCCGGAGCAAAAAAGACAAACGTCCAGCTTTTGCTGCCACAGCAAAGGTGCCAGCGGGGAAAAGTAATGCTGGTTCTCACTGCCTCCTGGAACCCTTTCAAATGCCCCAGACAATTTGGCCCTCTCTGCTTTCCTGCGGACTCCATCCTCAAAAGCACCTGTTTTCGCTTTCGGCAGCCTCCGGAGCAAAAAAGACAAACGTCCAGCTTTTGCTGCCACAGCAAAGGTGCCAGCGGGGAAAAGTAATGCTGGTTCTCACTGCCTCCTGGAACCCTTTCAAATGCCCCAGACAATTTGGCCCTCTCTGCTTTCCTGCGGACTCTATCCTCAAAAGCGCCTTTTTTCACTTTCGGCGCCCTCCGGTGGTAAAAAGACAAACGTCCAGCTTTTGCTGCCACAGCAAAGGTGCCAGCGGGGAAAAGTGATGCTGGTTCTCACTGCCTCCTGGAACCCTTTCAAATGCCACAGACAATTTGGCCCTCTCTGCTTTCCTGCGGACTCCATCCTCAAAAGCACCTATTTTCGCTTTCGGCAGCCTCCGGAGCAAAAAAGACAAACGTCCAGCTTTTGCTGCCACAGCAAAGGTGCCAGCGGGGAAAAGTAATGCTGGTTCTCACTGCCTCCTGGAACCCTTTCAAATGCCACAGACAATTTAGCCCTCTCTGCTTTCCTGCGGACTCTATCCTCAAAAGCGCCTTTTTTCACTTTCGGCGCCCTCCGGTGGTAAATAGAAAAACGTCCAGGTTTTGCTGCCACAGCAAAGGTGCCAGCGGGGAAAAGTAATGCTGGTTCTCACTGCCTCCTGGAACCTCTTCAAATGCCCCAGACAATTTGGCCCTCTCTGCTTTCCTGCGGACTCCATCCTCAAAAGCACCTGTTTTCGCTTTCGGCAGCCTCCGGAGCAAAAAAGACAAACGTCCAGCTTTTGCTGCCACAGCAAAGGTGCCAGCGGGGAAAAGTAATGCTGGTTCTCACTGCCTCCTGGAACCCTTTCAAATGCCCCAGACAATTAAGCCCTCTCTGCTTTCCTGCGGACTCTATCCTCGAAAGCGCCTTTTTTAACTTTTGGCGCCTTCCGGTGGTAAAAAGACAAACGTCCAGCTTTTGCTGCCACAGCAAAGGTGCCAGCGGGGAAAAGTGATGCTGGTTCTCACTGCCTCCTGGAACTCTTTCAAATGCCCCAGACAATTAAGCCCTCTCTGCTTTCCTGCGGACTCCATCCTCAAAAGCACCTATTTTCGCTTTCGGCAGCCTCCGGAGCAAAAAAGACAAACGTCCAGCTTTTGCTGCCACAGCAAAGGTGCCAGCGGGGAAAAGTGATGCTGGTTCTCACTGCCTCCTGGAACCCTTTCAAATGCCACAGACAATTTGGCCCTCTCTGCTTTCCTGCGGACTCCATCCTCAAAAGCACCTGTTTTCGCTTTCGGCAGCCTCCGGAGCAAAAAAGACAAACGTCCAGCTTTTGCTGCCACAGCAAAGGTGCCAGCGGGGAAAAGTAATGCTGGTTCTCACTGCCTCCTGGAACCCTTTCAAATGCCCCAGACAATTTGGCCCTCTCTGCTTTCCTGCGGACTCCATCCTCAAAAGCACCTGTTTTCGCTTTCGGCAGCGTCCGGAGCAAAAAAGACAAACGTCCAGCTTTTGCTGCCACAGCAAAGGTGCCAGCGGGGAAAAGTAATGCTGGTTCTCACTGCCTCCTGGAACCTGTTCAAATGCCCCAGACAATTTGGCCCTCTCTGCTTTCCTGCGGACTCCATCCTCAAAAGCACCTGTTTTCGCTTTCGGCAGCCTCCGGAGCAAAAAAGACAAACGTCCAGCTTTTGCTGCCACAGCAAAGGTGCCAGCGGGGAAAAGTAATGCTGGTTCTCACTGCCTCCTGGAACCCTTTCAAATGCCCCAGACAATTAAGCCCTCTCTGCTTTCCTGCGGACTCCATCCTCAAAAGCACCTTTTTTCGCTTTCGGCAGCCTCCGGAGCAAAAAAGACAAACGTCCAGCTTTTGCTGCCACAGCAAAGGTGCCAGCGGGGAAAAGTAATGCTGGTTCTCACTGCCTCCTGGAACCCTTTCAAATGCCCCAGACAATTTGGCCCTCTCTGCTTTCCTGCGGACTCCATCCTCAAAAGCACCTGTTTTCGCTTTCGGCAGCCTCCGGAGCAAAAAAGACAAACGTCCAGCTTTTGCTGCCACAGCAAAGGTGCCAGCGGGGAAAAGTAATGCTGGTTCTCACTGCCTCCTGGAACCCTTTCAAATGCCCCAGACAATTTGGCCCTCTCTGCTTTCCTGCGGACTCCATCCTCAAAAGCACCTGTTTTCGCTTTCGGCAGCCTCCGGAGCAAAAAAGACAAACGTCCAGCTTTTGCTGCCACAGCAAAGGTGCCAGCGGGGAAAAGTAATGCTGGTTCTCACTGCCTCCTGGAACCCTTTCAAATGCCCCAGACAATTTGGCCCTCTCTGCTTTCCTGCGGACTCCATCCTCAAAAGCACCTGTTTTCGCTTTCGGCGCCCTCCGGTGGTAAAAAGACAAACGTCCAGCTTTTGCTGCCACAGCAAAGGTGCCAGCGGGGAAAAGTAATGCTGGTTCTCACTGCCTCCTGGAACTCTTTCAAATGCCACAGACAATTTGGCCCTCTCTGCTTTCCTGCGGACTCCATCCTCAAAAGCACCTATTTTCGCTTTCGGCAGCCTCCGGAGCATAAAAGACAAACGTCCAGCTTTTGCTGCCACAGCAAAGGTGCCAGCGGGGAAAAGTAATGCTGGTTCTCACTGCCTCCTGGAACCCTTTCAAATGCCCCAGACAATTTGGCCCTCTCTGCTTTCCTGTGGACTCCATCCTCAAAAGCACCTGTTTTCGCTTTCGGCAGCCTCCGGAGCAAAAAAGACAAACGTCCAGCTTTTGCTGCCACAGCAAAGGTGCCAGCGGGGAAAAGTAATGCTGGTTCTCACTGCCTCCTGGAACCCTTTCAAATGCCACAGACAATTTGGCCCTCTCTGCTTTCCTGCGGACTCCATCCTCAAAAGCACCTGTTTTCGCTTTCGGCAGCCTCCGGAGCAAAAAAGACAAACGTCCAGCTTTTGCTGCCACAGCAAAGGTGCCAGCGGGGAAAAGTAATGCTGGTTCTCACTGCCTCCTGGAACCCTTTCAAATGCCCCAGACAATTTGGCCCTCTCTGCTTTCCTGCGGACTCTATCCTCAAAAGCGCCTTTTTTCACTTTCGGCGCCCTCCGGTGGTAAAAAGACAAACGTCCAGCTTTTGCTGCCACAGCAAAGGTGCCAGCGGGGAAAAGTAATGCTGGTTCTCACTGCCTCCTGGAACCCTTTCAAATGCCACAGACAATTTGGCCCTCTCTGCTTTCCTGCGGACTCCATCCTCAAAAGCACCTATTTTTGCTTTCGGCGCCCTCCGGAGCAAAAAAGACAAACGTCCAGCTTTTGCTGCCACAGCAAAGGTGCCAGCGGGGAAAAGTAATGCTGGTTCTCACTGCCTCCTGGAACTCCTTCAAATGCCACAGACAATTAAGCCCTCTCTGCTTTCCTGCGGACTCCATCCTCAAAAGCACCTGTTTTCGCTTTCGGCAGCCTCCGGAGCAAAAAAGACAAACGTCCAGCTTTTGCTGCCACAGCAAAGGTGCCAGCGGGGAAAAGTAATGCTGGTTCTCACTGCCTCCTGGAACCCTTTCAAATGCCCCAGACAATTTGGCCCTCTCTGCTTTCCTGCGGACTCCATCCTCAAAAGCACCTGTTTTCGCTTTCGGCAGCGTCCGGAGCAAAAAAGACAAACGTCCAGCTTTTGCTGCCACAGCAAAGGTGCCAGCGGGGAAAAGTAATGCTGGTTCTCACTGCCTCCTGGAACCCTTTCAAATGCCCCAGACAATTTGGCCCTCTCTGCTTTCCTGCGGACTCCATCCTCAAAAGCACCTGTTTTCGCTTTCGGCAGCCTCCGGAGCAAAAAAGACAAACGTCCAGCTTTTGCTGCCACAGCAAAGGTGCCAGCGGGGAAAAGTAATGCTGGTTCTCACTGCCTCCTGGAACCCTTTCAAATGCCCCAGACAATTTGGCCCTCTCTGCTTTCCTGCGGACTCTATCCTCAAAAGCGCCTTTTTTCACTTTCGGCGCCCTCCGGTGGTAAAAAGACAAACGTCCAGCTTTTGCTGCCACAGCAAAGGTGCCAGCGGGGAAAAGTGATGCTGGTTCTCACTGCCTCCTGGAACCCTTTCAAATGCCACAGACAATTTGGCCCTCTCTGCTTTCCTGCGGACTCCATCCTCAAAAGCACCTATTTTCGCTTTCGGCAGCCTCCGGAGCAAAAAAGACAAACGTCCAGCTTTTGCTGCCACAGCAAAGGTGCCAGCGGGGAAAAGTAATGCTGGTTCTCACTGCCTCCTGGAACCCTTTCAAATGCCACAGACAATTTAGCCCTCTCTGCTTTCCTGCGGACTCTATCCTCAAAAGCGCCTTTTTTCACTTTCGGCGCCCTCCGGTGGTAAATAGAAAAACGTCCAGGTTTTGCTGCCACAGCAAAGGTGCCAGCGGGGAAAAGTAATGCTGGTTCTCACTGCCTCCTGGAACCTCTTCAAATGCCCCAGACAATTTGGCCCTCTCTGCTTTCCTGCGGACTCCATCCTCAAAAGCACCTGTTTTCGCTTTCGGCAGCCTCCGGAGCAAAAAAGACAAACGTCCAGCTTTTGCTGCCACAGCAAAGGTGCCAGCGGGGAAAAGTAATGCTGGTTCTCACTGCCTCCTGGAACCCTTTCAAATGCCCCAGACAATTAAGCCCTCTCTGCTTTCCTGCGGACTCTATCCTCAAAAGCGCCTTTTTTAACTTTTGGCGCCTTCCGGTGGTAAAAAGACAAACGTCCAGCTTTTGCTGCCACAGCAAAGGTGCCAGCGGGGAAAAGTGATGCTGGTTCTCACTGCCTCCTGGAACTCTTTCAAATGCCCCAGACAATTAAGCCCTCTCTGCTTTCCTGCGGACTCCATCCTCAAAAGCACCTATTTTCGCTTTCGGCAGCCTCCGGAGCAAAAAAGACAAACGTCCAGCTTTTGCTGCCACAGCAAAGGTGCCAGCGGGGAAAAGTGATGCTGGTTCTCACTGCCTCCTGGAACCCTTTCAAATGCCACAGACAATTTGGCCCTCTCTGCTTTCCTGCGGACTCCATCCTCAAAAGCACCTGTTTTCGCTTTCGGCAGCCTCCGGAGCAAAAAAGACAAACGTCCAGCTTTTGCTGCCACAGCAAAGGTGCCAGCGGGGAAAAGTAATGCTGGTTCTCACTGCCTCCTGGAACCCTTTCAAATGCCCCAGACAATTTGGCCCTCTCTGCTTTCCTGCGGACTCCATCCTCAAAAGCACCTGTTTTCGCTTTCGGCAGCGTCCGGAGCAAAAAAGACAAACGTCCAGCTTTTGCTGCCACAGCAAAGGTGCCAGCGGGGAAAAGTAATGCTGGTTCTCACTGCCTCCTGGAACCTGTTCAAATGCCCCAGACAATTTGGCCCTCTCTGCTTTCCTGCGGACTCCATCCTCAAAAGCACCTGTTTTCGCTTTCGGCAGCCTCCGGAGCAAAAAAGACAAACGTCCAGCTTTTGCTGCCACAGCAAAGGTGCCAGCGGGGAAAAGTAATGCTGGTTCTCACTGCCTCCTGGAACCCTTTCAAATGCCCCAGACAATTAAGCCCTCTCTGCTTTCCTGCGGACTCCATCCTCAAAAGCACCTGTTTTCGCTTTCGGCAGCCTCCGGAGCAAAAAAGACAAACGTCCAGCTTTTGCTGCCACAGCAAAGGTGCCAGCGGGGAAAAGTAATGCTGGTTCTCACTGCCTCTTGGAACCTCTTCAAATGCCCCAGACAATTTGGCCCTCTCTGCTTTCCTGCGGACTCCATCCTCAAAAGCACCTGTTTTCGCTTTTGGCAACCTCCGGAGCAAAAAAGACAAACGTCCAGCTTTTGCTGCCACAGCAAAGGTGCCAGCGGGGAAAAGTAATGCTGGTTCTCACTGCCTCCTGGAACCCTTTCAAATGCCACAGACAATTTGGCCCTCTCTGCTTTCCTGCGGACTCCATCCTCAAAAGCACCTGTTTTCGCTTTCGGCAGCCTCCGGAGCAAAAAAGACAAACGTCCAGCTTTTGCTGCCACAGCAAAGGTGCCAGCGGGGAAAAGTAATGCTGGTTCTCACTGCCTCCTGGAACCCTTTCAAATGCCACAGACAATTTGGCCCTCTCTGCTTTCCTGCGGACTCCATCCTCAAAAGCACCTGTTTTCGCTTTCGGCGCCCTCCGGTGGTAAAAAGACAAACGTCCAGCTTTTGCTGCCACAGCAAAGGTGCCAGCGGGGAAAAGTAATGCTGGTTCTCACTGCCTCCTGGAACTCTTTCAAATGCCACAGACAATTTGGCCCTCTCTGCTTTCCTGCGGACTCCATCCTCAAAAGCACCTATTTTCGCTTTCGGCAGCCTCCGGAGCATAAAAGACAAACGTCCAGCTTTTGCTGCCACAGCAAAGGTGCCAGCGGGGAAAAGTAATGCTGGTTCTCACTGCCTCCTGGAACCCTTTCAAATGCCCCAGACAATTTGGCCCTCTCTGCTTTCCTGTGGACTCCATCCTCAAAAGCACCTGTTTTCGCTTTCGGCAGCCTCCGGAGCAAAAAAGACAAACGTCCAGCTTTTGCTGCCACAGCAAAGGTGCCAGTGGGGAAAAGTAATGCTGGTTCTCACTGCCTCCTGGAACCCTTTCAAATGCCACAGACAATTTGGCCCTCTCTGCTTTCCTGCGGACTCCATCCTCAAAAGCACCTGTTTTCGCTTTCGGCAGCCTCCGGAGCAAAAAAGACAAACGTCCAGCTTTTGCTGCCACAGCAAAGGTGCCAGCGGGGAAAAGTAATGCTGGTTCTCACTGCCTCCTGGAACCTCTTCAAATGCCCCAGACAATTTGGCCCTCTCTGCTTTCCTGCGGACTCCATCCTTAAAAGCACCTGTTTTCGCTTTCGGCAACCTCCGGAGCAAAAAAGACAAACGTCCAGGTTTTGCTGCCACAGCAAAGGTGCCAGCGGGGAAAAGTAATGCTGGTTCTCACTGCCTCCTGGAACCCTTTCAAATGCCACAGACAATTTGGCCCTCTCTGCTTTCCTGCGGACTCCATCCTCAAAAGCACCTATTTTTGCTTTCGGCGTCCTCCGGAGCAAAAAAGACAAACGTCCAGCTTTTGCTGCCACAGCAAAGGTGCCAGCAGGGAAAAGTAATGCTGGTTCTCACTGCCTCCTGGAACCCTTTCAAATGCCACAGACAATTTGGCCCTCTCTGCTTTCCTGCGGACTCCATCCTCAAAAGCACCTGTTTTCGCTTTCGGCAGCCTCCGGAGCAAAAAAGACAAACGTCCAGCTTTTGCTGCCACAGCAAAGGTGCCAGCGGGGAAAAGTAATGCTGGTTCTCACTGCCTCCTGGAACCCTTTCAAATGCCCCAGACAATTTGGCCCTCTCTGCTTTCCTGCGGACTCCATCCTCAAAAGCACCTGTTTTCGCTTTCGGCAGCCTCCGGAGCAAAAAAGACAAACGTCCAGCTTTTGCTGCCACAACAAAGGTGCCAGCGGGGAAAAGTAATGCTGGTTCTCACTGCCTCCTGGAACCCTTTCAAATGCCCCAGACAATTTGGCCCTCTCTGCTTTCCTGCGGACTCCATCCTCAAAAGCACCTGTTTTCGCTTTTGGCAACCTCCGGAGCAAAAAAGACAAACGTCCAGCTTTTGCTGCCACAGCAAAGGTGCCAGCGGGGAAAAGTAATGCTGGTTCTCACTGCCTCCTGGAACCCTTTCAAATGCCCCAGACAATTTGGCCCTCTCTGCTTTCCTGTGGACTCCATCCTCAAAAGCACCTGTTTTCGCTTTCGGCAGCCTCCGGAGCAAAAAAGACAAACGTCCAGCTTTTGCTGCCACAGCAAAGGTGCCAGCGGGGAAAAGTAATGCTGGTTCTCACTGCCTCCTGGAACCTCTTCAAATGCCCCAGACAATTTGGCCCTCTCTGCTTTCCTGCGGACTCCATCCTCAAAAGCACCTGTTTTCGCTTTTGGCAACCTCCGGAGCAAAAAAGACAAACGTCCAGCTTTTGCTGCCACAGCAAAGGTGCCAGCGGGGAAAAGTAATGCTGGTTCTCACTGCCTCCTGGAACCCTTTCAAATGCCCCAGACAATTTGGCCCTCTCTGCTTTCCTGCGGACTCCATCCTCAAAAGCACCTGTTTTCGCTTTCGGCAGCCTCCGGAGCAAAAAAGACAAACGTCCAGCTTTTGCTGCCACAGCAAAGGTGCCAGCGGGGAAAAGTAATGCTGGTTCTCACTGCCTCCTGGAACCCTTTCAAATGCCACAGACAATTTGGCCCTCTCTGCTTTCCTGCGGACTCTATCCTCAAAAGCGCCTTTTTTCACTTTCGGCGCCCTCCGGTGGTAAAAAGACAAACGTCCAGCTTTTGCTGCCACAGCAAAGGTGCCAGCGGGGAAAAGTAATGCTGGTTCTCACTGCCTCCTGGAACTCTTTCAAATGCCACAGACAATTTGGCCCTCTCTGCTTTCCTGCGGACTCCATCCTCAAAAGCACCTATTTTCGCTTTCGGCAGCCTCCGGAGCATAAAAGACAAACGTCCAGCTTTTGCTGCCACAGCAAAGGTGCCAGCGGGGAAAAGT
The DNA here is from genome assembly GCF_965231255.1 of Vanellus vanellus. Lineage (NCBI taxonomy): Eukaryota > Metazoa > Chordata > Aves > Charadriiformes > Charadriidae > Vanellus > Vanellus vanellus. The sequence goes on along the minus strand of NW_028128774.1, from coordinate 106,556 downwards.
AATGCTGGTTCTCACTGCCTCCTGGAACCCTTTCAAATGCCACAGACAATTTGGCCCTCTCTGCTTTCCTGTGGACTCCATCCTCAAAAGCACCTGTTTTCGCTTTCGGCAGCCTCCGGAGCAAAAAAGACAAACGTCCAGCTTTTGCTGCCACAGCAAAGGTGCCAGCGGGGAAAAGTAATGCTGGTTCTCACTGCCTCCTGGAACCCTTTCAAATGCCACAGACAATTTGGCCCTCTCTGCTTTCCTGCGGACTCCATCCTCAAAAGCACCTGTTTTCGCTTTCAGCAGCCTCCGGAGCAAAAAAGACAAACGTCCAGCTTTTGCTGCCACAGCAAAGGTGCCAGCGGGGAAAAGTAATGCTGGTTCTCACTGCCTCCTGGAACCTCTTCAAATGCCCCAGACAATTTGGCCCTCTCTGCTTTCCTGCGGACTCCATCCTTAAAAGCACCTGTTTTCGCTTTCGGCAACCTCCGGAGCAAAAAAGACAAACGTCCAGGGTTTGCTGCCACAGCAAAGGTGCCAGCGGGGAAAAGTAATGCTGGTTCTCACTGCCTCCTGGAACCCTTTCAAATGCCACAGACAATTTGGCCCTCTCTGCTTTCCTGCGGACTCCATCCTCAAAAGCACCTATTTTTGCTTTCGGCGCCCTCCGGAGCAAAAAAGACAAACGTCCAGCTTTTGCTGCCACAGCAAAGGTGCCAGCAGGGAAAAGTAATGCTGGTTCTCACTGCCTCCTGGAACTCCTTCAAATGCCACAGACAATTTGGCCCTCTCTGCTTTCCTGCGGACTCCATCCTCAAAAGCACCTGTTTTCGCTTTCGGCAGCCTCCGGAGCAAAAAAGACAAACGTCCAGCTTTTGCTGCCACAGCAAAGGTGCCAGCGGGGAAAAGTAATGCTGGTTCTCACTGCCTCCTGGAACCCTTTCAAATGCCCCAGACAATTTGGCCCTCTCTGCTTTCCTGCGGACTCCATCCTCAAAAGCACCTGTTTTCGCTTTCGGCAGCCTCCGGAGCAAAAAAGACAAACGTCCAGCTTTTGCTGCCACAGCAAAGGTGCCAGCGGGGAAAAGTAATGCTGGTTCTCACTGCCTCCTGGAACCCTTTCAAATGCCACAGACAATTTGGCCCTCTCTGCTTTCCTGCGGACTCCATCCTCAAAAGCACCTGTTTTCGCTTTCGGCAGCCTCCGGAGCAAAAAAGACAAACGTCCAGCTTTTGCTGCCACAGCAAAGGTGCCAGCGGGGAAAAGTAATGCTGGTTCTCACTGCCTCCTGGAACCCTTTCAAATGCCACAGACAATTTGGCCCTCTCTGCTTTCCTGCGGACTCCATCCTCAAAAGAACCTATTTTCCCTTTCGGCGCCCTCCGGAGCAAAAAAGACAAACGTCCAGCTTTTGCTGCCACAGCAAAGGTGCCAGCGGGGAAAAGTAATGCTGGTTCTCACTGCCTCCTGGAACCCTTTCAAATGCCACAGACAATTTGGCCCTCTCTGCTTTCCTGCGGACTCCATCCTCAAAAGCACCTGTTTTCGCTTTCGGCAACCTCCGGAGCAAAAAAGACAAACGTCCAGCTTTTGCTGCCACAGCAAAGGTGCCAGCGGGGAAAAGTAATGCTGGTTCTCACTGCCTCCTGGAACCCTTTCAAATGCCACAGACAATTTGGCCCTCTCTGCTTTCCTGCGGACTCCATCCTCAAAAGCAGCTGTTTTCGCTTTCGGCAGCCTCCGGAGCAAAAAAGACAAACGTCCAGCTTTTGCTGCCACAGCAAAGGTGCCAGCGGGGAAAAGTAATGCTGGTTCTCACTGCCTCCTGGAACCCTTTCAAATGCCACAGACAATTTGGCCCTCTCTGCTTTCCTGCGGACTCCATCCTCAAAAGCACCTGTTTTCGCTTTCGGCAGCCTCCGGAGCAAAAAAGACAAACGTCCAGCTTTTGCTGCCACAGCAAAGGTGCCAGCGGGGAAAAGTAATGCTGGTTCTCACTGCCTCCTGGAACCCTTTCAAATGCCACAGACAATTTGGCCCTCTCTGCTTTCCTGCGGACTCCATCCTCAAAAGAACCTATTTTTGCTTTCGGCGCCCTCCGGAGCAAAAAAGACAAACGTCCAGCTTTTACTGCCACAGCAAAGGTGCCAGCGGGGAAAAGTAATGCTGGTTCTCACTGCCTCCTGGAACCCTTTCAAATGCCACAGACAATTTGGCCCTCTCTGCTTTCCTGCGGACTCCATCCTCAAAAGCACCTGTTTTCGCTTTCGGCAGCCTCCGGAGCAAAAAAGACAAACGTCCAGCTTTTGCTGCCACAGCAAAGGTGCCAGCGGGGAAAAGTAATGCTGGTTCTCACTGCCTCCTGGAACCCTTTCAAATGCCACAGACAATTTGGCCCTCTCTGCTTTCCTGCGGACTCCATCCTCAAAAGCAGCTGTTTTCGCTTTCGGCAGCCTCCGGAGCAAAAAAGACAAACGTCCAGCTTTTGCTGCCACAGCAAAGGTGCCAGCGGGGAAAAGTAATGCTGGTTCTCACTGCCTCCTGGAACCCTTTCAAATGCCCCAGACAATTTGGCCCTCTCTGCTTTGCTGCGGACTCCATCCTCAAAAGCACCTGTTTTCGCTTTCGGCAGCCTCCGGAGCAAAAAAGACAAACGTCCAGCTTTTGCTGCCACAGCAAAGGTGCCAGCGGGGAAAAGTAATGCTGGTTCTCACTGCCTCCTGGAACCCTTTCAAATGCCACAGACAATTTGGCCCTCTCTGCTTTCCTGCGGACTCCATCCTCAAAAGAACCTATTTTTGCTTTCGGCGCCCTCCGGAGCAAAAAAGACAAACGTCCAGCTTTTGCTGCCACAGCAAAGGTACCAGCGGGGAAAAGTAATGCTGGTTCTCACTGCCTCCTGGAACCTCTTCAAATGCCACAGACAATTAAGCCCTCTCTGCTTTCCTGCGGACTCCATCCTCAAAAGCACCTGTTTTCACTTTCAGCAGCCTCCGGAGCAAAAAAACAAACGTCCAGCTTTTGCTGCCACAGCAAAGGTGCCAGCGGGGAAAAGTAATGCTGGTTCTCACTGCCTCCTGGAACCCTTTCAAATGCCACAGACAATTTGGCCCTCTCTGCTTTCCTGCGGACTCCATCCTCAAAAGCACCTGTTTTCGCTTTCGGCAGCCTCCGGAGCAAAAAAGACAAACGTCCAGCTTTTGCTGCCACAGCAAAGGTGCCAGCGGGGAAAAGTAATGCTGGTTCTCACTGCCTCCTGGAACCCTTTCAAATGCCCCAGACAATTTGGCCCTCTCTGCTTTCCTGCGGACTCCATCCTCAAAAGCAGCTGTTTTCGCTTTCGGCAGCCTCCGGAGCAAAAAAGACAAACGTCCAGCTTTTGCTGCCACAGCAAAGGTGCCAGCGGGGAAAAGTAATGCTGGTTCTCACTGCCTCCTGGAACCTCTTCAAATGCCCCAGACAATTTGGCCCTCTCTGCTTTCCTGCGGACTCCATCCTCAAAAGCACCTGTTTTCGCTTTCGGCAGCCTCTGGAGCAAAAAAGACAAACGTCCAGCTTTTGCTGCCACAGCAAAGGTGCCAGCGGGGAAAAGTAATGCTGGTTCTCACTGCCTCCTGGAACCCTTTCAAATGCCACAGACAATTTGGCCCTCTCTGCTTTCCTGCGGACTCCATCCTCAAAAGAACCTATTTTCCCTTTCGGCGCCCTCCGGAGCAAAAAAGACAAACGTCCAGCTTTTGCTGCCACAGCAAAGGTGCCAGCGGGGAAAAGTAATGCTGGTTCTCACTGCCTCCTGGAACCCTTTCAAATGCCACAGACAATTTGGCCCTCTCTGCTTTCCTACGGACTCCATCCTCAAAAGCACCTGTTTTCGCTTTCGGCAGCCTCCGGAGCAAAAAAGACAAACGTCCAGCTTTTGCTGCCACAGCAAAGGTGCCAGCGGGGAAAAGTAATGCTGGTTCTCACTGCCTCCTGGAACCCTTTCAAATGCCACAGACAATTTGGCCCTCTCTGCTTTCCTGCGGACTCCATCCTCAAAAGCACCTGTTTTCGCTTTCGGCAGCCTCCGGAGCAAAAAAGACAAACGTCCAGCTTTTGCTGCCACAGAAAAGGTGCCAGCGGGGAAAAGTAATGCTGGTTCTCACTGCCTCCTGGAACCCTTTCAAATGCCCCAGACAATTTGGCCCTCTCTGCTTTCCTGCGGACTCCATCCTCAAAAGCACCTGTTTTCGCTTTCGGCAGCCTCCGGAGCAAAAAAGACAAACGTCCAGCTTTTGCTGCCACAACAAAGGTGCCAGCGGGGAAAAGTAATGCTGGTTCTCACTGCCTCCTGGAACCCTTTCAAATGCCCCAGACAATTTGGCCCTCTCTGCTTTCCTGCGGACTCCATCCTCAAAAGCACCTGTTTTCGCTTTCGGCAACCTCCGGAGCAAAAAAGACAAACGTCCAGCTTTTGCTGCCACAGCAAAGGTGCCAGCGGGGAAAAGTAATGCTGGTTCTCACTGCCTCCTGGAACCCTTTCAAATGCCCCAGACAATTTGGCCCTCTCTGCTTTCCTGCGGACTCCATCCTTAAAAGCACCTGTTTTCGCTTTCGGCAGCCTCCGGAGCAAAAAAGACAAACGTCCAGCTTTTGCTGCCACAGCAAAGGTGCCAGCGGGGAAAAGTAATGCTGGTTCTCACTGCCTCCTGGAACCTCTTCAAATGCCCCAGACAATTTGGCCCTCTCTGCTTTCCTGCGGACTCCATCCTCAAAAGCACCTGTTTTCGCTTTTGGCAACCTCCGGAGCAAAAAAGACAAACGTCCAGCTTTTGCTGCCACAGCAAAGGTGCCAGCGGGGAAAAGTAATGCTGGTTCTCACTGCCTCCTGGAACCCTTTCAAATGCCACAGACAATTTGGCCCTCTCTGCTTTCCTGCGGACTCCATCCTCAAAAGCACCTGTTTTCGCTTTCGGCAGCCTCCGGAGCAAAAAAGACAAACGTCCAGCTTTTGCTGCCACAGCAAAGGTGCCAGCGGGGAAAAGTAATGCTGGTTCTCACTGCCTCCTGGAACCCTTTCAAATGCCACAGACAATTTGGCCCTCTCTGCTTTCCTGCGGACTCCATCCTCAAAAGCACCTGTTTTCGCTTTCGGCAGCCTCCGGAGCAAAAAAGACAAACGTCCAGCTTTTGCTGCCACAGCAAAGGTGCCAGCGGGGAAAAGTAATGCTGGTTCTCACTGCCTCCTGGAACCCTTTCAAATGCCCCTGACAATTTGGCCCTCTCTGCTTTCCTGCGGACTCTATCCTCAAAAGCGCCTTTTTTCACTTTCGGCGCCCTCCGGTGGTAAAAAGACAAACGTCCAGCTTTTGCTGCCACAGCAAAGGTGCCAGCGGGGAAAAGTAATGCTGGTTGTCACTGCCTCCTGGAACTCTTTCAAATGCCACAGACAATTTGGCCCTCTCTGCTTTCCTGCGGACTCCATCCTCAAAAGCACCTATTTTCGCTTTCGGCAGCCTCCGGAGCATAAAAGACAAACGTCCAGCTTTTGCTGCCACAGCAAAGGTGCCAGCGGGGAAAAGTAATGCTGGTTCTCACTGCCTCCTGGAACCCTTTCAAATGCCACAGACAATTTGGCCCTCTCTGCTTTCCTGTGGACTCCATCCTCAAAAGCACCTGTTTTCGCTTTCGGCAGCCTCCGGAGCAAAAAAGACAAACGTCCAGCTTTTGCTGCCACAGCAAAGGTGCCAGCGGGGAAAAGTAATGCTGGTTCTCACTGCCTCCTGGAACCCTTTCAAATGCCACAGACAATTTGGCCCTCTCTGCTTTCCTGCGGACTCCATCCTCAAAAGCACCTGTTTTCGCTTTCAGCAGCCTCCGGAGCAAAAAAGACAAACGTCCAGCTTTTGCTGCCACAGCAAAGGTGCCAGCGGGGAAAAGTAATGCTGGTTCTCACTGCCTCCTGGAACCTCTTCAAATGCCACAGACAATTTGGCCCTCTCTGCTTTCCTGCGGACTCCATCCTTAAAAGCACCTGTTTTCGCTTTCGGCAACCTCCGGAGCAAAAAAGACAAACGTCCAGGGTTTGCTGCCACAGCAAAGGTGCCAGCGGGGAAAAGTAATGCTGGTTCTCACTGCCTCCTGGAACCCTCTCAAATGCCACAGACAATTTGGCCCTCTCTGCTTTCCTGCGGACTCCATCCTCAAAAGCACCTCTTTTTGCTTTCGGCGCCCTCCGGAGCAAAAAAGACAAACGTCCAGCTTTTGCTGCCACAGCAAAGGTGCCAGCGGGGAAAAGTAATGCTGGTTCTCACTGCCTCCTGGAACTCCTTCAAATGCCACAGACAATTTGGCCCTCTCTGCTTTCCTGCGGACTCCATCCTCAAAAGCACCTGTTTTCGCTTTCGGCAGCCTCCGGAGCAAAAAAGACAAACGTCCAGCTTTTGCTGCCACAGCAAAGGTGCCAGCGGGGAAAAGTAATGCTGGTTCTCACTGCCTCCTGGAACCCTTTCAAATGCCCCAGACAATTTGGCCCTCTCTGCTTTCCTGCGGACTCCATCCTCAAAAGCACCTGTTTTCACTTTCGGCAGCCTCCGGAGCAAAAAAGACAAACGTCCAGCTTTTGCTGCCACAGCAAAGGTGCCAGCGGGGAAAAGTAATGCTGGTTCTCACTGCCTCCTGGAACCCTTTCAAATGCCCCAGACAATTTGGCCCTCTCTGCTTTCCTGCGGACTCCATCCTCAAAAGCACCTGTTTTCGCTTTCGGCAGCCTCCGGAGCAAAAAAGACAAACGTCCAGCTTTTGCTGCCACAGCAAAGGTGCCAGCGGGGAAAAGTAATGCTGGTTCTCACTGCCTCCTGGAACCCTTTCAAATGCCACAGACAATTTGGCCCTCTCTGCTTTCCTGCGGACTCCATCCTCAAAAGCAGCTGTTTTCGCTTTCGGCAGCCTCCGGAGCAAAAAAGACAAACGTCCAGCTTTTGCTGCCACAGCAAAGGTGCCAGCGGGGAAAAGTAATGCTGGTTCTCACTGCCTCCTGGAACCCTTTCAAATGCCACAGACAATTTGGCCCTCTCTGCTTTCCTGCGGACTCCATCCTCAAAAGCACCTGTTTTCGCTTTCGGCAGCCTCCGGAGCAAAAAAGACAAACGTCCAGCTTTTGCTGCCACAGCAAAGGTGCCAGCGGGGAAAAGTAATGCTGGTTCTCACTGCCTCCTGGAACCCTTTCAAATGCCACAGACAATTTGGCCCTCTCTGCTTTCCTGCGGACTCCATCCTCAAAAGCAGCTGTTTTCGCTTTCGGCAGCCTCCGGAGCAAAAAAGACAAACGTCCAGCTTTTGCTGCCACAGCAAAGGTGCCAGCAGGGAAAAGTAATGCTGGTTCTCACTGCCTCCTGGAACCCTTTCAAATGCCCCAGACAATTTGGCCCTCTCTGCTTTGCTGCGGACTCCATCCTCAAAAGCACCTGTTTTCGCTTTCGGCAGCCTCCGGAGCAAAAAAGACAAACGTCCAGCTTTTGCTGCCACAGCAAAGGTGCCAGCGGGGAAAAGTAATGCTGGTTCTCACTGCCTCCTGGAACCCTTTCAAATGCCACAGACAATTTGGCCCTCTCTGCTTTCCTGCGGACTCCATCCTCAAAAGAACCTATTTTTGCTTTCGGCGCCCTCCGGAGCAAAAAAGACAAACGTCCAGCTTTTGCTGCCACAGCAAAGGTACCAGCGGGGAAAAGTAATGCTGGTTCTCACTGCCTCCTGGAACCTCTTCAAATGCCACAGACAATTAAGCCCTCTCTGCTTTCCTGCGGACTCCATCCTCAAAAGCACCTGTTTTCACTTTCGGCAGCCTCCGGAGCAAAAAAGACAAACGTCCAGCTTTTGCTGCCACAGCAAAGGTGCCAGCGGGGAAAAGTAATGCTGGTTCTCACTGCCTCCTGGAACCCTTTCAAATGCCACAGACAATTTGGCCCTCTCTGCTTTCCTGCGGACTCCATCCTCAAAAGCACCTGTTTTCGCTTTCGGCAGCCTCCGGAGCAAAAAAGACAAACGTCCAGCTTTTGCTGCCACAGCAAAGGTGCCAGCGGGGAAAAGTAATGCTGGTTCTCACTGCCTCCTGGAACCCTTTCAAATGCCACAGACAATTTGGCCCTCTCTGCTTTCCTGCGGACTCCATCCTCAAAAGCACCTGTTTTCGCTTTCGGCAGCCTCCGGAGCAAAAAAGACAAACGTCCAGCTTTTGCTGCCACAGCAAAGGTGCCAGCGGGGAAAAGTAATGCTGGTTCTCACTGCCTCCTGGAACCTCTTCAAATGCCCCAGACAATTTGGCCCTCTCTGCTTTCCTGCGGACTCCATCCTCAAAAGCACCTGTTTTCGCTTTCGGCAGCCTCCGGAGCAAAAAAGACAAACGTCCAGCTTTTGCTGCCACAGCAAAGGTGCCAGCGGGGAAAAGTAATGCTGGTTCTCACTGCCTCCTGGAACCCTTTCAAATGCCACAGACAATTTGGCCCTCTCTGCTTTCCTGCGGACTCCATCCTCAAAAGAACCTATTTTCCCTTTCGGCGCACTCCGGAGCAAAAAAGACAAACGTCCAGCTTTTGCTGCCACAGCAAAGGTGCCAGCGGGGAAAAGTAATGCTGGTTCTCACTGCCTCCTGGAACCCTTTCAAATGCCACAGACAATTTGGCCCTCTCTGCTTTCCTGCGGACTCCATCCTCAAAAGCACCTGTTTTCGCTTTCGGCAGCCTCCGGAGCAAAAAAGACAAACGTCCAGCTTTTGCTGCCACAGCAAAGGTGCCAGCGGGGAAAAGTGATGCTGGTTCTCACTGCCTCCTGGAACCCTTTCAAATGCCACAGACAATTTGGCCCTCTCTGCTTTCCTGCGGACTCCATCCTCAAAAGCACCTGTTTTCGCTTTCGGCAGCCTCCGGAGCAAAAAAGACAAACGTCCAGCTTTTGCTGCCACAGCAAAGGTGCCAGCGGGGAAAAGTAATGCTGGTTCTCACTGCCTCCTGGAACCCTTTCAAATGCCCCAGACAATTTGGCCCTCTCTGCTTTCCTGTGGACTCCATCCTCAAAAGCACCTGTTTTCGCTTTCGGCAGCCTCCGGAGCAAAAAAGACAAACGTCCAGCTTTTGCTGCCACAGCAAAGGTGCCAGCGGGGAAAAGTAATGCTGGTTCTCACTGCCTCCTGGAACCCTTTCAAATGCCACAGACAATTTGGCCCTCTCTGCTTTCCTGCGGACTCTATCCTCAAAAGCGCCTTTTTTCACTTTCGGCGCCCTCCGGTGGTAAAAAGACAAACGTCCAGCTTTTGCTGCCACAGCAAAGGTGCCAGCGGGGAAAAGTGATGCTGGTTCTCACTGCCTCCTGGAACCCTTTCAAATGCCCCAGACAATTTGGCTCTCTCTGCTTTCCTGCGGACTCCATCCTCAAAAGCACCTATTTTCGCTTTCGGCAGCCTCCGGAGCAAAAAAGAGAAACGTCCAGCTTTTGCTGCCACAGCAAAGGTGCCAGCGGGGAAAAGTAATGCTGGTTCTCACTGCCTCCTGGAACCCTTTCAAATGCCACAGACAATTTGGCCCTCTCTGCTTTCCTGCGGACTCCATCCTCAAAAGAGCCTTTTTTCACTTTCGGAGCCCTCCGGTAGTAAAAAGACAAACGTCCAGCTTTTGCTGCCACAGCAAAGGTGCCAGCGGGGAAAAGTAATGCTGGTTCTCACTGCCTCCTGGAACTCTTTCAAATGCCACAGACAATTTGGCCCTCTCTGCTTTTTGCGGACTCCATCCTCAAAAGCACCTGTTTTCGCTTTCGGCAGCCTCCGGAGCAAAAAAGACAAACGTCCAGCTTTTGCTGCCACAGCAAAGGTGCCAGCGGGGAAAAGTGATGCTGGTTCTCACTGCCTCCTGGAACCCTTTCAAATGCCACAGACAATTTGGCCCTCTCTGTTTTCCTGTGGACTCCATCCTCAAAAGCACCTGTTTTCGCTTTCGGCAGCCTCCGGAGCAAAAAAGACAAACGTCCAGCTTTTGCTGCCACAGCAAAGGTGCCAGCGGGGAAAAGTAATGCTGGTTCTCACTGCCTCCTGGAACCCTTTCAAATGCCCCAGACAATTTGGCCCTCTCTGCTTTCCTGCGGACTCCATCCTCAAAAGCACCTGTTTTCGCTTTCGGCAACCTCCGGAGCAAAAAAGACAAACGTCCAGCTTTTGCTGCCACAGCAAAGGTGCCAGCGGGGAAAAGTAATGCTGGTTCTCACTGCCTCCTGGAACCCTTTCAAATGCCACAGACAATTTGGCCCTCTCTGCTTTCCTGCGGACTCTATCCTCAAAAGCGCCTTTTTTCACTTTCGGCGCCCTCCGGTGGTAAAAAGACAAACGTCCAGCTTTTGCTGCCACAGCAAAGGTGCCAGCGGGGAAAAGTGATGCTGGTTCTCACTGCCTCCTGGAACCCTTTCAAATGCCACAGACAATTTGGCTCTCTCTGCTTTCCTGCGGACTCCATCCTCAAAAGCACCTATTTTCGCTTTCGGCAGCCTCCGGAGCAAAAAAGAGAAACGTCCAGCTTTTGCTGCCACAGCAAAGGTGCCAGCGGGGAAAAGTAATGCTGGTTCTCACTGCCTCCTGGAACCCTTTCAAATGCCCCTGACAATTTGGCCCTCTCTGCTTTCCTGCGGACTCTATCCTCAAAAGAGCCTTTTTTCACTTTCGGCGCCCTCCGGTAGTAAAAAGACAAACGTCCATCTTTTGCTGCCACAGCAAAGGTGCCAGCGGGGAAAAGTAATGCTGGTTCTCACTGCCTCCTGGAACTCTTTCAAATGCCACAGACAATTTGGCCCTCTCTGCTTTCCTGAGGACTCCATCCTCAAAAGCACCTATTTTCGCTTTCGGCAGCCTCCGGAGCAAAAAAGACAAACGTCCAGCTTTTGCTGCCACAGCAAAGGTGCCAGCGGGGAAAAGTGATGCTGGTTCTCTCTGCCTCCTGGAACCCTTTCAAATGCCACAGACAATTTGGCCCTCTCTGCTTTCCTGTGGACTCCATCCTCAAAAGCACCTGTTTTCGCTTTCGGCAGCCTCCGGAGCAAAAAAGACAAACGTCCAGCTTTTGCTGCCACAGCAAAGGTGCCAGCGGGGAAAAGTAATGCTGGTTCTCACTGCCTCCTGGAACCCTTTCAAATGCACCAGACAATTTGGCTCTCTCTGCTTTCCTGCGGACTCCATCCTCAAAAGCACCTATTTTCGCTTTCGGCAGCCTCCGGAGCAAAAAAGACAAACGTCCAGCTTTTGCTGCCACAGCAAAGGTGCCAGCGGGGAAAAGTAATGCTGGTTCTCACTGCCTCCTGGAACCCTTTCAAATGCCACAGACAATTTGGCCCTCTCTGCTTTCCTGCGGACTCTATCCTCAAAAGAGCCTTTTTTCACTTTCGGCGCCCTCCGGTAGTAAAAAGACAAACGTCCAGCTTTTGCTGCCACAGCAAAGGTGCCAGCGGGGAAAAGTAATGCTGGTTCTCACTGCCTCCTGGAACTCTTTCAAATGCCACAGACAATTTGGCCCTCTCTGCTTTCCTGCGGACTCCATCCTCAAAAGCACCTGTTTTCGCTTTCGGCAGCCTCCGGAGCAAAAAAGACAAACGTCCAGCTTTTGCTGCCACAGCAAAGGTGCCAGCGGGGAAAAGTGATGCTGGTTCTCACTGCCTCCTGGAACCCTTTCAAATGCCACAGACAATTTGGCCCTCTCTGTTTTCCTGTGGACTCCATCCTCAAAAGCACCTGTTTTCGCTTTCGGCAGCCTCCGGAGCAAAAAAGACAAACGTCCAGCTTTTGCTGCCACAGCAAAGGTGCCAGCGGGGAAAAGTAATGCTGGTTCTCACTGCCTCCTGGAACCCTTTCAAATGCCCCAGACAATTTGGCCCTCTCTGCTTTCCTGCGGACTCCATCCTCAAAAGCACCTGTTTTCGCTTTCGGCAACCTCCGGAGCAAAAAAGACAAACGTCCAGCTTTTGCTGCCACAGCAAAGGTGCCAGCGGGGAAAAGTAATGCTGGTTCTCACTGCCTCCTGGAACCCTTTCAAATGCCCCTGACAATTTGGCCCTCTCTGCTTTCCTGCGGACTCTATCCTCAAAAGCGCCTTTTTTCACTTTCGGCGCCCTCCGGTGGTAAAAAGACAAACGTCCAGCTTTTGCTGCCACAGCAAAGGTGCCAGCGGGGAAAAGTGATGCTGGTTCTCACTGCCTCCTGGAACCCTTTCAAATGCCCCAGACAATTTGGCTCTCTCTGCTTTCCTGCGGACTCCATCCTCAAAAGCACCTATTTTCGCTTTCGGCAGCCTCCGGAGCAAAAAAGAGAAACGTCCAGCTTTTGCTGCCACAGCAAAGGTGCCAGCGGGGAAAAGTAATGCTGGTTCTCACTGCCTCCTGGAACCCTTTCAAATGCCCCAGACAATTTGGCCCTCTCTGCTTTCCTGCGGACTCTATCCTCAAAAGAGCCTTTTTTCACTTTCGGCGCCCTCCGGTAGTAAAAAGACAAACGTCCATCTTTTGCTGCCACAGCAAAGGTGCCAGCGGGGAAAAGTAATGCTGGTTCTCACTGCCTCCTGGAACTCTTTCAAATGCCACAGACAATTTGGCCCTCTCTGCTTTCCTGCGGACTCCATCCTCAAAAGCACCTATTTTCGCTTTCGGCAGCCTCCGGAGCAAAAAAGACAAACGTCCAGCTTTTGCTGCCACAGCAAAGGTGCCAGCGGGGAAAAGTGATGCTGGTTCTCACTGCCTCCTGGAACCCTTTCAAATGCCACAGACAATTTGGCCCTCTCTGCTTTGCTGCGGACTCCATCCTCAAAAGCACCTGTTTTCGCTTTCGGCAGCCTCCGGAGCAAAAAAGACAAACGTCCAGCTTTTGCTGCCACAGCAAAGGTGCCAGCGGGGAAAAGTAATGCTGGTTCTCACTGCCTCCTGGAACCCTTTCAAATGCCCCAGACAATTTGGCCCTCTCTGCTTTCCTGCGGACTCCATCCTCAAAAGCACCTGTTTTCGCTTTCGGCAACCTCCGGAGCAAAAAAGACAAACGTCCAGCTTTTGCTGCCACAGCAAAGGTGCCAGCGGGGAAAAGTAATGCTGGTTCTCACTGCCTCCTGGAACCCTTTCAAATGCCCCAGACAATTAAGCCCTCTCTGCTTTCCTGCGGACTCTATCCTCAAAAGCACCTGTTTTCACTTTCGGCGCCCTCCGGTGGTAAAAAGACAAACGTCCAGCTTTTGCTGCCACAGCAAAGGTGCCAGCGGGGAAAAGTGATGCTGGTCCTCACTGCCTCCTGGAACCCTTTCAAATGCCCCAGACAATTTGGCCCTCTCTGCTTTCCTGCGGACTCCATCCTCAAAAGCACCTGTTTTCGCTTTCGGCAACCTCCGGAGCAAAAAAGACAAACGTCCAGCTTTTGCTGCCACAGCAAAGGTGCCAGCGGGGAAAAGTAATGCTGGTTCTCACTGCCTCCTGGAACCCTTTCAAATGCCCCAGACAATTAAGCCCTCTCTGCTTTCCTGCGGACTCTATCCTCAAAAGCACCTGTTTTCACTTTCGGCGCCCTCCGGTGGTAAAAAGACAAACGTCCAGCTTTTGCTGCCACAGCAAAGGTGCCAGCGGGGAAAAGTGATGCTGGTTCTCACTGCCTCCTGGAACTCTTTCAAATGCCACAGACAATTTGGCCCTCTCTGCTTTCCTGCGGACTCCATCCTCAAAAGCACCTATTTTCGCTTTCGGCAGCCTCCGGAGCAAAAAAGACAAACGTCCAGCTTTTGCTGCCACAGCAAAGGTGCCAGCGGGGAAAAGTAATGCTGGTTCTCACTGCCTCCTGGAACCCTTTCAAATGCCACAGACAATTTAGCCCTCTCTGCTTTCCTGTGGACTCTATCCTCAAGAGCGCCTTTTTTCACTTTCGGCGCCCTCCGGTGGTAAAAAGACAAACGTCCAGCTTTTGCTGCCACAGCAAAGGTGCCAGCGGGGAAAAGTGATGCTGGTTCTCACTGCCTCCTGGAACCCTTTCAAATGCCACAGACAATTTGGCCCTCTCTGCTTTCCTGCGGACTCCATCCTCAAAAGCACCTATTTTCGCTTTCGGCAGCCTCCGGAGCAAAAAAGACAAACGTCCAGCTTTTGCTGCCACAGCAAAGGTGCCAGCGGGGAAAAGTAATGCTGGTTCTCACTGCCTCCTGGAACCCTTTCAAATGCCCCTGACAATTTGGCCCTCTCTGCTTTCCTGCGGACTCTATCCTCAAAAGCGCCTTTTTTCACTTTCGGCGCCCTCCGGTGTTAAAAAGACAAACGTCCAGCTTTTGCTGCCACAGCAAAGGTGCCAGCGGGGAAAAGTAATGCTGGTTCTCACTGCCTCCTGGAACTCTTTCAAATGCCACAGACAATTTGGCCCTCTCTGCTTTCCTGCGGACTCCATCCTCATAAGCACCTATTTTCGCTTTCGGCAGCCTCCGGAGCAAAAAAGACAAACGTCCAGCTTTTGCTGCCACAGCAAAGGTGCCAGCGGGGAAAAGTAATGCTGGTTCTCACTGCCTCCTGGAACCCTTTCAAATGCCACAGACAATATGGCCCTCTCTGCTTTCCTGTGGACTCCATCCTCAAAAGCACCTGTTTTCGCTTTCGGCAGCCTCCGGAGCAAAAAAGACAAACGTCCAGGTTTTGCTGCCACAGCAAAGGTGCCAGCGGGGAAAAGTAATGCTGGTTCTCACTGCCTCCTGGAACCCTTTCAAATGCCACAGACAATTTGGCCCTCTCTGCTTTCCTGCGGACTCCATCCTCAAAAGCACCTGTTTTCGCTTTCGGCAACCTCCGGAGCAAAAAAGACAAACGTCCAGGTTTTGCTGCCACAGCAAAGGTGCCAGCGGGGAAAAGTAATGCTGGTTCTCACTGCCTCCTGGAACCCTTTCAAATGCCACAGACAATTTGGCCCTCTCTGCTTTCCTGCGGACTCCATCCTCAAAAGCACCTATTTTTGCTTTCGGCGCCCTCCGGAGCAAAAAAGAAAAACGTCCAGCTTTTGCTGCCACAGCAAAGGTGCCAGCGGGGAAAAGTAATGCTGGTTCTCACTGCCTCCTGGAACCCTTTCAAATGCCCCAGACAATTTGGCCCTCTCTGCTTTCCTGCGGACTCCATCCTCAAAAGCACCTGTTTTCGCTTTCGGCAGCCTCCGGAGCAAAAAAGACAAACGTCCAGCTTTTGCTGCCACAGCAAAGGTGCCAGCGGGGAAAAGTAATGCTGGTTCTCACTGCCTCCTGGAACCCTTTCAAATGCCCCAGACAATTTGGCCCTCTCTGCTTTCCTGCGGACTCCATCCTCAAAAGCACCTGTTTTCGCTTTCGGCAGCCTCCGGAGCAAAAAAGACAAACGTCCAGCTTTTGCTGCCACAGCAAAGGTGCCAGCGGGGAAAAGTAATGCTGGTTCTCACTGCCTCCTGGAACCCTTTCAAATGCCACAGACAATTTGGCCCTCTCTGCTTTCCTGCGGACTCTATCCTCAAAAGCGCCTTTTTTCACTTTCGGCGCCCTCCGGTGGTAAAAAGACAAACGTCCAGCTTTTGCTGCCACAGCAAAGGTGCCAGCGGGGAAAAGTGATGCTGGTTCTCACTGCCTCCTGGAACCCTTTCAAATGCCCCAGACAATTTGGCTCTCTCTGCTTTCCTGCGGACTCCATCCTCAAAAGCACCTATTTTCGCTTTCGGCAGCCTCCGGAGCAAAAAAGAGAAACGTCCAGCTTTTGCTGCCACAGCAAAGGTGCCAGCGGGGAAAAGTAATGCTGGTTCTCACTGCCTCCTGGAACTCTTTCAAATGCCCCTGACAATTTGGCCCTCTCTGCTTTCCTGCGGACTCTATCCTCAAAAGAGCCTTTTTTCACTTTCGGCGCCCTCCGGTAGTAAAAAGACAAACGTCCAGCTTTTGCTGCCACAGCAAAGGTGCCAGCGGGGAAAAGTAATGCTGGTTCTCACTGCCTCCTGGAACCCTTTCAAATGCCCCTGACAATTTGGCCCTCTCTGCTTTCCTGTGGACTCCATCCTCAAAAGCACCTGTTTTCGCTTTCGGCAGCCTCCGGAGCAAAAAAGACAAACGTCCAGCTTTTGCTGCCACAGCAAAGGTGCCAGCGGGGAAAAGTAATGCTGGTTCTCACTGCCTCCTGGAACCCTTTCAAATGCCCCAGACAATTTGGCCCTCTCTGCTTTCCTGCGGACTCCATCCTCAAAAGCACCTGTTTTCGCTTTCGGCAGCGTCCGGAGCAAAAAAGACAAACGTCCAGGTTTTGCTGCCACAGCAAAGGTGCCAGCGGGGAAAAGTAATGCTGGTTCTCACTGCCTCCTGGAACCTCTTCAAATGCCACAGACAATTAAGCCCTCTCTGCTTTCCTGCGGACTCCATCCTCAAAAGCACCTGTTTTCACTTTCGGCAGCCTCCGGAGCAAAAAAGACAAACGTCCAGCTTTTGCTGCCACAGCAAAGGTGCCAGCGGGGAAAAGTAATGCTGGTTCTCACTGCCTCCTGGAACCCTTTCAAATGCCACAGACAATTTGGCCCTCTCTGCTTTCCTGCGGACTCCATCCTCAAAAGCACCTGTTTTCGCTTTCGGCAGCCTCCGGAGCAAAAAAGACAAACGTCCAGCTTTTGCTGCCACAGCAAAGGTGCCAGCGGGGAAAAGTAATGCTGGTTCTCACTGCCTCCTGGAACCCTTTCAAATGCCACAGACAATTTGGCCCTCTCTGCTTTCCTGCGGACTCCATCCTCAAAAGCACCTGTTTTCGCTTTCGGCAGCCTCCGGAGCAAAAAAGACAAACGTCCAGCTTTTGCTGCCACAGCAAAGGTGCCAGCGGGGAAAAGTAATGCAGGTTCTCACTGCCTCCTGGAACCTCTTCAAATGCCCCAGACAATTTGGCCCTCTCTGCTTTCCTGCGGACTCCATCCTCAAAAGCACCTGTTTTCGCTTTCGGCAGCCTCCGGAGCAAAAAAGACAAACGTCCAGCTTTTGCTGCCACAGCAAAGGTGCCAGCGGGGAAAAGTGATGCTGGTTCTCACTGCCTCCTGGAACCCTTTCAAATGCCACAGACAATTTGGCCCTCTCTGCTTTCCTGCGGACTCCATCCTCAAAAGAACCTATTTTCCCTTTCGGCGCACTCCGGAGCAAAAAAGACAAACGTCCAGCTTTTGCTGCCACAGCAAAGGTGCCAGCGGGGAAAAGTAATGCTGGTTCTCACTGCCTCCTGGAACCCTTTCAAATGCCACAGACAATTTGGCCCTCTCTGCTTTCCTGCGGACTCCATCCTCAAAAGCACCTGTTTTCGCTTTCGGCAGCCTCCGGAGCAAAAAAGACAAACGTCCAGCTTTTGCTGCCACAGCAAAGGTGCCAGCGGGGAAAAGTGATGCTGGTTCTCACTGCCTCCTGGAACCCTTTCAAATGCCACAGACAATTTGGCCCTCTCTGCTTTCCTGCGGACTCCATCCTCAAAAGCACCTGTTTTCGCTTTCGGCAGCCTCCGGAGCAAAAAAGACAAACGTCCAGCTTTTGCTGCCACAGCAAAGGTGCCAGCGGGGAAAAGTAATGCTGGTTCTCACTGCCTCCTGGAACCCTTTCAAATGCCCCAGACAATTTGGCCCTCTCTGCTTTCCTGTGGACTCCATCCTCAAAAGCACCTGTTTTCGCTTTCGGCAGCCTCCGGAGCAAAAAAGACAAACGTCCAGCTTTTGCTGCCACAGCAAAGGTGCCAGCGGGGAAAAGTAATGCTGGTTCTCACTGCCTCCTGGAACCCTTTCAAATGCCACAGACAATTTGGCCCTCTCTGCTTTCCTGCGGACTCTATCCTCAAAAGCGCCTTTTTTCACTTTCGGCGCCCTCCGGTGGTAAAAAGACAAACGTCCAGCTTTTGCTGCCACAGCAAAGGTGCCAGCGGGGAAAAGTGATGCTGGTTCTCACTGCCTCCTGGAACCCTTTCAAATGCCCCAGACAATTTGGCTCTCTCTGCTTTCCTGCGGACTCCATCCTCAAAAGCACCTATTTTCGCTTTCGGCAGCCTCCGGAGCAAAAAAGAGAAACGTCCAGCTTTTGCTGCCACAGCAAAGGTGCCAGCGGGGAAAAGTAATGCTGGTTCTCACTGCCTCCTGGAACCCTTCCAAATGCCACAGACAATTTGGCCCTCTCTGCTTTCCTGCGGACTCCATCCTCAAAAGAGCCTTTTTTCACTTTCGGAGCCCTCCGGTAGTAAAAAGACAAACGTCCAGCTTTTGCTGCCACAGCAAAGGTGCCAGCGGGGAAAAGTAATGCTGGTTCTCACTGCCTCCTGGAACTCTTTCAAATGCCACAGACAATTTGGACCTCTCTGCTTTCCTGCGGACTCCATCCTCAAAAGCACCTATTTTCGCTTTCGGCAGCCTCCGGAGCAAAAAAGACAAACGTCCAGCTTTTGCTGCCACAGCAAAGGTGCCAGCGGGGAAAAGTGATGCTGGTTCTCACTGCCTCCTGGAACCCTTTCAAATGCCACAGACAATTTGGCCCTCTCTGTTTTCCTGTGGACTCCATCCTCAAAAGCACCTGTTTTCGCTTTCGGCAGCCTCCGGAGCAAAAAAGACAAACGTCCAGCTTTTGCTGCCACAGCAAAGGTGCCAGCGGGGAAAAGTAATGCTGGTTCTCACTGCCTCCTGGAACCCTTTCAAATGCCCCAGACAATTTGGCCCTCTCTGCTTTCCTGCGGACTCCATCCTCAAAAGCACCTGTTTTCGCTTTCGGCAACCTCCGGAGCAAAAAAGACAAACGTCCAGCTTTTGCTGCCACAGCAAAGGTGCCAGCGGGGAAAAGTAATGCTGGTTCTCACTGCCTCCTGGAACCCTTTCAAATGCCACAGACAATTTGGCCCTCTCTGCTTTCCTGCGGACTCTATCCTCAAAAGCGCCTTTTTTCACTTTCGGCGCCCTCCGGTGGTAAAAAGACAAACGTCCAGCTTTTGCTGCCACAGCAAAGGTGCCAGCGGGGAAAAGTGATGCTGGTTCTCACTGCCTCCTGGAACCCTTTCAAATGCCCCAGACAATTTGGCTCTCTCTGCTTTCCTGCGGACTCCATCCTCAAAAGCACCTATTTTCGCTTTCGGCAGCCTCCGGAGCAAAAAAGAGAAACGTCCAGCTTTTGCTGCCACAGCAAAGGTGCCAGCGGGGAAAAGTAATGCTGGTTCTCACTGCCTCCTGGAACCCTTTCAAATGCCACAGACAATTTGGCCCTCTCTGCTTTCCTGCGGACTCTATCCTCAAAAGAGCCTTTTTTCACTTTCGGCGCCGTCCGGTAGTAAAAAGACAAACGTCCATCTTTTGCTGCCACAGCAAAGGTGCCAGCGGGGAAAAGTAATGCTGGTTCTCACTGCCTCCTGGAACTCTTTCAAATGCCACAGACAATTTGGCCCTCTCTGCTTTCCTGCGGACTCCATCCTCAAAAGCACCTATTTTCGCTTTCGGCAGCCTCCGGAGCAAAAAAGACAAACGTCCAGCTTTTGCTGCCACAGCAAAGGTGCCAGCGGGGAAAAGTGATGCTGGTTCTCACTGCCTCCTGGAACCCTTTCAAATGCCACAGACAATTTGGCCCTCTCTGCTTTCCTGTGGACTCCATCCTCAAAAGCACCTGTTTTCGCTTTCGGCAGCCTCCGGAGCAAAAAAGACAAACGTCCAGCTTTTGCTGCCACAGCAAAGGTGCCAGCGGGGAAAAGTAATGCTGGTTCTCACTGCCTCCTGGAACCCTTTCAAATGCCCCAGACAATTTGGCTCTCTCTGCTTTCCTGCGGACTCCATCCTCAAAAGCACCTATTTTCGCTTTCGGCAGCCTCCGGAGCAAAAAAGACAAACGTCCAGCTTTTGCTGCCACAGCAAAGGTGCCAGCGGGGAAAAGTAATGCTGGTTCTCACTGCCTCCTGGAACCCTTTCAAATGCCACAGACAATTTGGCCCTCTCTGCTTTCCTGCGGACTCTATCCTCAAAAGAGCCTTTTTTCACTTTCGGCGCCCTCCGGTAGTAAAAAGACAAACGTCCAGCTTTTGCTGCCACAGCAAAGGTGCCAGCGGGGAAAAGTAATGCTGGTTCTCACTGCCTCCTGGAACTCTTTCAAATGCCACAGACAATTTGGCCCTCTCTGCTTTCCTGCGGACTCCATCCTCAAAAGCACCTGTTTTCGCTTTCGGCAGCCTCCGGAGCAAAAAAGACAAACGTCCAGCTTTTGCTGCCACAGCAAAGGTGCCAGCGGGGAAAAGTGATGCTGGTTCTCACTGCCTCCTGGAACCCTTTCAAATGCCACAGACAATTTGGCCCTCTCTGTTTTCCTGTGGACTCCATCCTCAAAAGCACCTGTTTTCGCTTTCGGCAGCCTCCGGAGCAAAAAAGACAAACGTCCAGCTTTTGCTGCCACAGCAAAGGTGCCAGCGGGGAAAAGTAATGCTGGTTCTCACTGCCTCCTGGAACCCTTTCAAATGCCCCAGACAATTTGGCCCTCTCTGCTTTCCTGCGGACTCCATCCTCAAAAGCACCTGTTTTCGCTTTCGGCAACCTCCGGAGCAAAAAAGACAAACGTCCAGCTTTTGCTGCCACAGCAAAGGTGCCAGCGGGGAAAAGTAATGCTGGTTCTCACTGCCTCCTGGAACCCTTTCAAATGCCACAGACAATTTGGCCCTCTCTGCTTTCCTGCGGACTCTATCCTCAAAAGCGCCTTTTTTCACTTTCGGCGCCCTCCGGTGGTAAAAAGACAAACGTCCAGCTTTTGCTGCCACAGCAAAGGTGCCAGCGGGGAAAAGTGATGCTGGTTCTCACTGCCTCCTGGAACCCTTTCAAATGCCCCAGACAATTTGGCTCTCTCTGCTTTCCTGCGGACTCCATCCTCAAAAGCACCTATTTTCGCTTTCGGCAGCCTCCGGAGCAAAAAAGAGAAACGTCCAGCTTTTGCTGCCACAGCAAAGGTGCCAGCGGGGAAAAGTAATGCTGGTTCTCACTGCCTCCTGGAACCCTTTCAAATGCCCCAGACAATTTGGCCCTCTCTGCTTTCCTGCGGACTCTATCCTCAAAAGAGCCTTTTTTCACTTTCGGCGCCCTCCGGTAGTAAAAAGACAAACGTCCATCTTTTGCTGCCACAGCAAAGGTGCCAGCGGGGAAAAGTAATGCTGGTTCTCACTGCCTCCTGGAACTCTTTCAAATGCCACAGACAATTTGGCCCTCTCTGCTTTCCTGCGGACTCCATCCTCAAAAGCACCTATTTTCGCTTTCGGCAGCCTCCGGAGCAAAAAAGACAAACGTCCAGCTTTTGCTGCCACAGCAAAGGTGCCAGCGGGGAAAAGTGATGCTGGTTCTCACTGCCTCCTGGAACCCTTTCAAATGCCACAGACAATTTGGCCCTCTCTGCTTTCCTGTGGACTCCATCCTCAAAAGCACCTGTTTTCGCTTTCGGCAGCCTCCGGAGCAAAAAAGACAAACGTCCAGCTTTTGCTGCCACAGCAAAGGTGCCAGCGGGGAAAAGTAATGCTGGTTCTCACTGCCTCCTGGAACCCTTTCAAATGCCCCAGACAATTTGGCCCTCTCTGCTTTCCTGCGGACTCCATCCTCAAAAGCACCTGTTTTCGCTTTCGGCAACCTCCGGAGCAAAAAAGACAAACGTCCAGCTTTTGCTGCCACAGCAAAGGTGCCAGCGGGGAAAAGTAATGCTGGTTCTCACTGCCTCCTGGAACCCTTTCAAATGCCCCAGACAATTAAGCCCTCTCTGCTTTCCTGCGGACTCTATCCTCAAAAGCACCTGTTTTCACTTTCGGCGCCCTCCGGTGGTAAAAAGACAAACGTCCAGCTTTTGCTGCCACAACAAAGGTGCCAGCGGGGAAAAGCAATGCTGGTTCTCACTGCCTCCTGGAACCCTTTCAAATGCCCCAGACAATTTGGCCCTCTCTGCTTTCCTGTGGACTCCATCCTCAAAAGCAGCTGTTTTCGCTTTCGGCAGCCTCCGGAGCAAAAAAGACAAACGTCCAGCTTTTGCTGCCACAGCAAAGGTGCCAGCGGGGAAAAGTAATGCTGGTTCTCACTACCTCCTTGAACCCTTTCAAATGCCACAGACAATTTGGCCCTCTCTGCTTTCCTGCGGACTCCATCCTCAAAAGCACCTGTTTTTGCTTTCGGCAGCCTCCGGAGCAAAAAAGACAAACGTCCAGCTTTTGCTGCCACAGCAAAGGTGCCAGCGGGGAAAAGTAATGCTGGTTCTCACTGCCTCCTGGAACCCTTTCAAATGCCACAGACAATTTGGCCCTCTCTGCTTTCCTGCGGACTCTATCCTCAAAAGAGCCTTTTTTCACTTTCGGCGCCCTCCGGTAGTAAAAAGACAAACGTCCAGCTTTTGCTGCCACAGCAAAGGTGCCAGCGGGGAAAAGTAATGCTGGTTCTCACTGCCTCCTGGAACTCTTTCAAATGCCACAGACAATTTGGCCCTCTCTGCTTTCCTGCGGACTCCATCCTCAAAAGCACCTATTTTCGCTTTCGGCAGCCTCCGGAGCAAAAAAGACAAACGTCCAGCTTTTGCTGCCACAGCAAAGGTGCCAGCGGGGAAAAGTGATGCTGGTTCTCACTGCCTCCTGGAACCCTTTCAAATGCCACAGACAATTTGGCCCTCTCTGTTTTCCTGTGGACTCCATCCTCAAAAGCACCTGTTTTCGCTTTCGGCAGCCTCCGGAGCAAAAAAGACAAACGTCCAGCTTTTGCTGCCACAGCAAAGGTGCCAGCGGGGAAAAGTAATGCTGGTTCTCACTGCCTCCTGGAACCCTTTCAAATGCCCCAGACAATTTGGCCCTCTCTGCTTTCCTGCGGACTCCATCCTCAAAAGCACCTGTTTTCGCTTTCGGCAACCTCCGGAGCAAAAAAGACAAACGTCCAGCTTTTGCTGCCACAGCAAAGGTGCCAGCGGGGAAAAGTAATGCTGGTTCTCACTGCCTCCTGGAACCCTTTCAAATGCCACAGACAATTTGGCCCTCTCTGCTTTCCTGCGGACTCTATCCTCAAAAGCGCCTTTTTTCACTTTCGGCGCCCTCCGGTGGTAAAAAGACAAACGTCCAGCTTTTGCTGCCACAGCAAAGGTGCCAGCGGGGAAAAGTGATGCTGGTTCTCACTGCCTCCTGGAACCCTTTCAAATGCCCCAGACAATTTGGCTCTCTCTGCTTTCCTGCGGACTCCATCCTCAAAAGCACCTATTTTCGCTTTCGGCAGCCTCCGGAGCAAAAAAGAGAAACGTCCAGCTTTTGCTGCCACAGCAAAGGTGCCAGCGGGGAAAAGTAATGCTGGTTCTCACTGCCTCCTGGAACCCTTTCAAATGCCCCAGACAATTTGGCCCTCTCTGCTTTCCTGCGGACTCTATCCTCAAAAGAGCCTTTTTTCACTTTCGGCGCCCTCCGGTAGTAAAAAGACAAACGTCCATCTTTTGCTGCCACAGCAAAGGTGCCAGCGGGGAAAAGTAATGCTGGTTCTCACTGCCTCCTGGAACTCTTTCAAATGCCACAGACAATTTGGCCCTCTCTGCTTTCCTGCGGACTCCATCCTCAAAAGCACCTATTTTCGCTTTCGGCAGCCTCCGGAGCAAAAAAGACAAACGTCCAGCTTTTGCTGCCACAGCAAAGGTGCCAGCGGGGAAAAGTGATGCTGGTTCTCACTGCCTCCTGGAACCCTTTCAAATGCCACAGACAATTTGGCCCTCTCTGCTTTCCTGTGGACTCCATCCTCAAAAGCACCTGTTTTCGCTTTCGGCAGCCTCCGGAGCAAAAAAGACAAACGTCCAGCTTTTGCTGCCACAGCAAAGGTGCCAGCGGGGAAAAGTAATGCTGGTTCTCACTGCCTCCTGGAACCCTTTCAAATGCCCCAGACAATTTGGCCCTCTCTGCTTTCCTGCGGACTCCATCCTCAAAAGCACCTGTTTTCGCTTTCGGCAACCTCCGGAGCAAAAAAGACAAACGTCCAGCTTTTGCTGCCACAGCAAAGGTGCCAGCGGGGAAAAGTAATGCTGGTTCTCACTGCCTCCTGGAACCCTTTCAAATGCCCCAGACAATTAAGCCCTCTCTGCTTTCCTGCGGACTCTATCCTCAAAAGCACCTGTTTTCACTTTCGGAGCCCTCCGGTGGTAAAAAGACAAACGTCCAGCTTTTGCTGCCACAGCAAAGGTGCCAGCGGGGAAAAGTGATGCTGGTTCTCACTGCCTCCTGGAACTCTTTCAAATGCCACAGACAATTTGGCCCTCTCTGCTTTCCTGCGGACTCCATCCTCAAAAGCACCTATTTTCGCTTTCGGCAGCCTCCGGAGCAAAAAAGACAAACGTCCAGCTTTTGCTGCCACAGCAAAGGTGCCAGCGGGGAAAAGTAATGCTGGTTCTCACTGCCTCCTGGAACCCTTTCAAATGCCACAGACAATTTAGCCCTCTCTGCTTTCCTGTGGACTCTATCCTCAAGAGCGCCTTTTTTCACTTTCGGCGCCCTCCGGTGGTAAAAAGACAAACGTCCAGCTTTTGCTGCCACAGCAAAGGTGCCAGCGGGGAAAAGTGATGCTGGTTCTCACTGCCTCCTGGAACCCTTTCAAATGCCACAGACAATTTGGCCCTCTCTGCTTTCCTGCGGACTCCATCCTCAAAAGCACCTATTTTCGCTTTCGGCAGCCTCCGGAGCAAAAAAGACAAACGTCCAGCTTTTGCTGCCACAGCAAAGGTGCCAGCGGGGAAAAGTAATGCTGGTTCTCACTGCCTCCTGGAACCCTTTCAAATGCCCCTGACAATTTGGCCCTCTCTGCTTTCCTGCGGACTCTATCCTCAAAAGCACCTGTTTTCACTTTCGGCGCCCTCCGGTGGTAAAAAGACAAACGTCCAGCTTTTGCTGCCACAGCAAAGGTGCCAGCGGGGAAAAGTGATGCTGGTTCTCACTGCCTCCTGGAACTCTTTCAAATGCCACAGACAATTTGGCCCTCTCTGCTTTCCTGCGGACTCCATCCTCAAAAGCACCTATTTTCGCTTTCGGCAGCCTCCGGAGCAAAAAAGACAAACGTCCAGCTTTTGCTGCCACAGCAAAGGTGCCAGCGGGGAAAAGTAATGCTGGTTCTCACTGCCTCCTGGAACCCTTTCAAATGCCACAGACAATTTAGCCCTCTCTGCTTTCCTGCGGACTCCATCCTCAAAAGCACCTATTTTCGCTTTCGGCAGCCTCCGGAGCAAAAAAGACAAACGTCCAGCTTTTGCTGCCACAGCAAAGGTGCCAGCGGGGAAAAGTAATGCTGGTTCTCACTGCCTCCTGGAACCCTTTCAAATGCCCCTGACAATTTGGCCCTCTCTGCTTTCCTGCGGACTCTATCCTCAAAAGCGCCTTTTTTCACTTTCGGCGCCCTCCGGTGTTAAAAAGACAAACGTCCAGCTTTTGCTGCCACAGCAAAGGTGCCAGCGGGGAAAAGTAATGCTGGTTCTCACTGCCTCCTGGAACTCTTTCAAATGCCACAGACAATTTGGCCCTCTCTGCTTTCCTGCGGACTCCATCCTCATAAGCACCTATTTTCGCTTTCGGCAGCCTCCGGAGCAAAAAAGACAAACGTCCAGCTTTTGCTGCCACAGCAAAGGTGCCAGCGGGGAAAAGTAATGCTGGTTCTCACTGCCTCCTGGAACCCTTTCAAATGCTACAGACAATATGGCCCTCTCTGCTTTCCTGTGGACTCCATCCTCAAAAGCACCTGTTTTCGCTTTCGGCAGCCTCCGGAGCAAAAAAGACAAACGTCCAGGTTTTGCTGCCACAGCAAAGGTGCCAGCGGGGAAAAGTAATGCTGGTTCTCACTGCCTCCTGGAACCCTTTCAAATGCCACAGACAATTTGGCCCTCTCTGCTTTCCTGCGGACTCCATCCTCAAAAGCACCTGTTTTCGCTTTCGGCAACCTCCGGAGCAAAAAAGACAAACGTCCAGCTTTTGCTGCCACAGCAAAGGTGCCAGCGGGGAAAAGTAATGCTGGTTCTCACTGCCTCCTGGAACCCTTTCAAATGCCACAGACAATTTGGCCCTCTCTGCTTTCCTGCGGACTCCATCCTCAAAAGCACCTATTTTTGCTTTCGGCGCCCTCCGGAGCAAAAAAGAAAAACGTCCAGCTTTTGCTGCCACAGCAAAGGTGCCAGCGGGGAAAAGTAATGCTGGTTCTCACTGCCTCCTGGAACCCTTTCAAATGCCCCAGACAATTTGGCCCTCTCTGCTTTCCTGCGGACTCCATCCTCAAAAGCACCTGTTTTCGCTTTCGGCAGCCTCCGGAGCAAAAAAGACAAACGTCCAGCTTTTGCTGCCACAGCAAAGGTGCCAGCGGGGAAAAGTAATGCTGGTTCTCACTGCCTCCTGGAACCCTTTCAAATGCCCCAGACAATTTGGCCCTCTCTGCTTTCCTGTGGACTCCATCCTCAAAAGCACCTGTTTTCGCTTTCGGCAGCCTCCGGAGCAAAAAAGACAAACGTCCAGCTTTTGCTGCCACAGCAAAGGTGCCAGCGGGGAAAAGTAATGCTGGTTCTCACTGCCTCCTGGAACCCTTTCAAATGCCACAGACAATTTGGCCCTCTCTGCTTTCCTGCGGACTCTATCCTCAAAAGCGCCTTTTTTCACTTTCGGCGCCCTCCGGTGGTAAAAAGACAAACGTCCAGCTTTTGCTGCCACAGCAAAGGTGCCAGCGGGGAAAAGTGATGCTGGTTCTCACTGCCTCCTGGAACCCTTTCAAATGCCCCAGACAATTTGGCTCTCTCTGCTTTCCTGCGGACTCCATCCTCAAAAGCACCTATTTTCGCTTTCGGCAGCCTCCGGAGCAAAAAAGACAAACGTCCAGCTTTTGCTGCCACAGCAAAGGTGCCAGCGGGGAAAAGTAATGCTGGTTCTCACTGCCTCCTGGAACTCTTTCAAATGCCCCTGACAATTTGGCCCTCTCTGCTTTCCTGCGGACTCTATCCTCAAAAGAGCCTTTTTTCACTTTCGGCGCCCTCCGGTAGTAAAAAGACAAACGTCCAGCTTTTGCTGCCACAGCAAAGGTGCCAGCGGGGAAAAGTAATGCTGGTTCTCACTGCCTCCTGGAACCCTTTCAAATG
This sequence comes from Vanellus vanellus, assembly GCF_965231255.1. Lineage (NCBI taxonomy): Eukaryota > Metazoa > Chordata > Aves > Charadriiformes > Charadriidae > Vanellus > Vanellus vanellus. The sequence goes on along the minus strand of NW_028128774.1, from coordinate 79,490 downwards.
CCCCTGACAATTTGGCCCTCTCTGCTTTCCTGTGGACTCCATCCTCAAAAGCACCTGTTTTCGCTTTCGGCAGCCTCCGGAGCAAAAAAGACAAACGTCCAGCTTTTGCTGCCACAGCAAAGGTGCCAGCGGGGAAAAGTAATGCTGGTTCTCACTGCCTCCTGGAACCCTTTCAAATGCCCCAGACAATTTGGCCCTCTCTGCTTTCCTGCGGACTCCATCCTCAAAAGCACCTGTTTTCGCTTTCGGCAGCGTCCGGAGCAAAAAAGACAAACGTCCAGGTTTTGCTGCCACAGCAAAGGTGCCAGCGGGGAAAAGTAATGCTGGTTCTCACTGCCTCCTGGAACCTGTTCAAATGCCCCAGACAATTTGGCCCTCTCTGCTTTCCTGCGGACTCCATCCTCAAAAGCACCTGTTTTCGCTTTCGGCAGCCTCCGGAGCAAAAAAGACAAACGTCCAGCTTTTGCTGCCACAGCAAAGGTGCCAGCGGGGAAAAGTGATGCTGGTTCTCACTGCCTCCTGGAACTCTTTCAAATGCCACAGACAATTTGGCCCTCTCTGCTTTCCTGCGGACTCCATCCTCAAAAGCACCTATTTTCGCTTTCGGGAGCCTCCGGAGCAAAAAAGACAAACGTCCAGCTTTTGCTGCCACAGCAAAGGTGCCAGCGGGGAAAAGTAATGCTGGTTCTCACTGCCTCCTGGAACCCTTTCAAATGCCACAGACAATTTAGCCCTCTCTGCTTTCCTGTGGACTCTATCCTCAAAAGCGCCTTTTTTCACTTTCGGCGCCCTCCGGTGGTAAAAAGACAAACGTCCAGCTTTTGCTGCCACAGCAAAGGTTCCAGCGGGGAAAAGTGATGCTGGTTCTCACTGCCTCCTGGAACCCTTTCAAATGCCACAGACAATTTGGCCCTCTCTGCTTTCCTGCGGACTCCATCCTCAAAAGCACCTATTTTCGCTTTCGGCAGCCTCCGGAGCAAAAAAGACAAACGTCCAGCTTTTGCTGCCACAGCAAAGGTGCCAGCAGGGAAAAGTAATGCTGGTTCTCACTGCCTCCTGGAACCCTTTCAAATGCCCCTGACAATTTGGCCCTCTCTGCTTTCCTGCGGACTCTATCCTCAAAAGCGCCTTTTTTCACTTTCGGCGCCCTCCGGTGTTAAAAAGACAAACGTCCAGCTTTTGCTGCCACAGCAAAGGTGCCAGCGGGGAAAAGTAATGCTGGTTCTCACTGCCTCCTGGAACTCTTTCAAATGCCACAGACAATTTGGCCCTCTCTGCTTTCCTGCGGACTCCATCCTCATAAGCACCTATTTTCGCTTTCGGCAGCCTCCGGAGCAAAAAAGACAAACGTCCAGCTTTTGCTGCCACAGCAAAGGTGCCAGCGGGGAAAAGTAATGCTGGTTCTCACTGCCTCCTGGAACCCTTTCAAATGCCACAGACAATATGGCCCTCTCTGCTTTCCTGTGGACTCTATCCTCAAAAGCACCTGTTTTCACTTTCGGCGCCCTCCGGTGGTAAAAAGACAAACGTCCAGCTTTTGCTGCCACAACAAAGGTGCCAGCGGGGAAAAGCAATGCTGGTTCTCACTGCCTCCTGGAACCCTTTCAAATGCCCCAGACAATTTGGCCCTCTCTGCTTTCCTGTGGACTCCATCCTCAAAAGCAGCTGTTTTCGCTTTCGGCAGCCTCCGGAGCAAAAAAGACAAACGTCCAGCTTTTGCTGCCACAGCAAAGGTGCCAGCGGGGAAAAGTAATGCTGGTTCTCACTACCTCCTTGAACCCTTTCAAATGCCACAGACAATTTGGCCCTCTCTGCTTTCCTGCGGACTCCATCCTCAAAAGCACCTGTTTTTGCTTTCGGCAGCCTCCGGAGCAAAAAAGACAAACGTCCAGCTTTTGCTGCCACAGCAAAGGTGCCAGCGGGGAAAAGTAATGCTGGTTCTCACTGCCTCCTGGAACCCTTTCAAATGCCACAGACAATTTGGCCCTCTCTGCTTTCCTGCGGACTCTATCCTCAAAAGAGCCTTTTTTCACTTTCGGCGCCCTCCGGTAGTAAAAAGACAAACGTCCAGCTTTTGCTGCCACAGCAAAGGTGCCAGCGGGGAAAAGTAATGCTGGTTCTCACTGCCTCCTGGAACTCTTTCAAATGCCACAGACAATTTGGCCCTCTCTGCTTTCCTGCGGACTCCATCCTCAAAAGCACCTATTTTCGCTTTCGGCAGCCTCCGGAGCAAAAAAGACAAACGTCCAGCTTTTGCTGCCACAGCAAAGGTGCCAGCGGGGAAAAGTGATGCTGGTTCTCACTGCCTCCTGGAACCCTTTCAAATGCCACAGACAATTTGGCCCTCTCTGTTTTCCTGTGGACTCCATCCTCAAAAGCACCTGTTTTCGCTTTCGGCAGCCTCCGGAGCAAAAAAGACAAACGTCCAGCTTTTGCTGCCACAGCAAAGGTGCCAGCGGGGAAAAGTAATGCTGGTTCTCACTGCCTCCTGGAACCCTTTCAAATGCCCCAGACAATTTGGCCCTCTCTGCTTTCCTGCGGACTCCATCCTCAAAAGCACCTGTTTTCGCTTTCGGCAACCTCCGGAGCAAAAAAGACAAACGTCCAGCTTTTGCTGCCACAGCAAAGGTGCCAGCGGGGAAAAGTAATGCTGGTTCTCACTGCCTCCTGGAACCCTTTCAAATGCCACAGACAATTTGGCCCTCTCTGCTTTCCTGCGGACTCTATCCTCAAAAGCGCCTTTTTTCACTTTCGGCGCCCTCCGGTGGTAAAAAGACAAACGTCCAGCTTTTGCTGCCACAGCAAAGGTGCCAGCGGGGAAAAGTGATGCTGGTTCTCACTGCCTCCTGGAACCCTTTCAAATGCCCCAGACAATTTGGCTCTCTCTGCTTTCCTGCGGACTCCATCCTCAAAAGCACCTATTTTCGCTTTCGGCAGCCTCCGGAGCAAAAAAGAGAAACGTCCAGCTTTTGCTGCCACAGCAAAGGTGCCAGCGGGGAAAAGTAATGCTGGTTCTCACTGCCTCCTGGAACCCTTTCAAATGCCACAGACAATTTGGCCCTCTCTGCTTTCCTGCGGACTCTATCCTCAAAAGAGCCTTTTTTCACTTTCGGCGCCCTCCGGTAGTAAAAAGACAAACGTCCATCTTTTGCTGCCACAGCAAAGGTGCCAGCGGGGAAAAGTAATGCTGGTTCTCACTGCCTCCTGGAACTCTTTCAAATGCCACAGACAATTTGGCCCTCTCTGCTTTCCTGCGGACTCCATCCTCAAAAGCACCTATTTTCGCTTTCGGCAGCCTCCGGAGCAAAAAAGACAAACGTCCAGCTTTTGCTGCCACAGCAAAGGTGCCAGCGGGGAAAAGTGATGCTGGTTCTCACTGCCTCCTGGAACCCTTTCAAATGCCACAGACAATTTGGCCCTCTCTGCTTTCCTGTGGACTCCATCCTCAAAAGCACCTGTTTTCGCTTTCGGCAGCCTCCGGAGCAAAAAAGACAAACGTCCAGCTTTTGCTGCCACAGCAAAGGTGCCAGCGGGGAAAAGTAATGCTGGTTCTCACTGCCTCCTGGAACCCTTTCAAATGCCCCAGACAATTTGGCCCTCTCTGCTTTCCTGCGGACTCCATCCTCAAAAGCACCTGTTTTCGCTTTCGGCAACCTCCGGAGCAAAAAAGACAAACGTCCAGCTTTTGCTGCCACAGCAAAGGTGCCAGCGGGGAAAAGTAATGCTGGTTCTCACTGCCTCCTGGAACCCTTTCAAATGCCCCAGACAATTAAGCCCTCTCTGCTTTCCTGCGGACTCTATCCTCAAAAGCACCTGTTTTCACTTTCGGCGCCCTCCGGTGGTAAAAAGACAAACGTCCAGCTTTTGCTGCCACAGCAAAGGTGCCAGCGGGGAAAAGTGATGCTGGTTCTCACTGCCTCCTGGAACTCTTTCAAATGCCACAGACAATTTGGCCCTCTCTGCTTTCCTGCGGACTCCATCCTCAAAAGCACCTATTTTCGCTTTCGGCAGCCTCCGGAGCAAAAAAGACAAACGTCCAGCTTTTGCTGCCACAGCAAAGGTGCCAGCGGGGAAAAGTAATGCTGGTTCTCACTGCCTCCTGGAACCCTTTCAAATGCCACAGACAATTTAGCCCTCTCTGCTTTCCTGTGGACTCTATCCTCAAGAGCGCCTTTTTTCACTTTCGGCGCCCTCCGGTGGTAAAAAGACAAACGTCCAGCTTTTGCTGCCACAGCAAAGGTGCCAGCGGGGAAAAGTGATGCTGGTTCTCACTGCCTCCTGGAACCCTTTCAAATGCCACAGACAATTTGGCCCTCTCTGCTTTCCTGCGGACTCCATCCTCAAAAGCACCTATTTTCGCTTTCGGCAGCCTCCGGAGCAAAAAAGACAAACGTCCAGCTTTTGCTGCCACAGCAAAGGTGCCAGCGGGGAAAAGTAATGCTGGTTCTCACTGCCTCCTGGAACCCTTTCAAATGCCCCTGACAATTTGGCCCTCTCTGCTTTCCTGCGGACTCTATCCTCAAAAGCACCTGTTTTCACTTTCGGCGCCCTCCGGTGGTAAAAAGACAAACGTCCAGCTTTTGCTGCCACAGCAAAGGTGCCAGCGGGGAAAAGTGATGCTGGTTCTCACTGCCTCCTGGAACTCTTTCAAATGCCACAGACAATTTGGCCCTCTCTGCTTTCCTGCGGACTCCATCCTCAAAAGCACCTATTTTCGCTTTCGGCAGCCTCCGGAGCAAAAAAGACAAACGTCCAGCTTTTGCTGCCACAGCAAAGGTGCCAGCGGGGAAAAGTAATGCTGGTTCTCACTGCCTCCTGGAACCCTTTCAAATGCCACAGACAATTTAGCCCTCTCTGCTTTCCTGCGGACTCCATCCTCAAAAGCACCTATTTTCGCTTTCGGCAGCCTCCGGAGCAAAAAAGACAAACGTCCAGCTTTTGCTGCCACAGCAAAGGTGCCAGCGGGGAAAAGTAATGCTGGTTCTCACTGCCTCCTGGAACCCTTTCAAATGCCCCTGACAATTTGGCCCTCTCTGCTTTCCTGCGGACTCTATCCTCAAAAGCGCCTTTTTTCACTTTCGGCGCCCTCCGGTGTTAAAAAGACAAACGTCCAGCTTTTGCTGCCACAGCAAAGGTGCCAGCGGGGAAAAGTAATGCTGGTTCTCACTGCCTCCTGGAACTCTTTCAAATGCCACAGACAATTTGGCCCTCTCTGCTTTCCTGCGGACTCCATCCTCATAAGCACCTATTTTCGCTTTCGGCAGCCTCCGGAGCAAAAAAGACAAACGTCCAGCTTTTGCTGCCACAGCAAAGGTGCCAGCGGGGAAAAGTAATGCTGGTTCTCACTGCCTCCTGGAACCCTTTCAAATGCTACAGACAATATGGCCCTCTCTGCTTTCCTGTGGACTCCATCCTCAAAAGCACCTGTTTTCGCTTTCGGCAGCCTCCGGAGCAAAAAAGACAAACGTCCAGGTTTTGCTGCCACAGCAAAGGTGCCAGCGGGGAAAAGTAATGCTGGTTCTCACTGCCTCCTGGAACCCTTTCAAATGCCACAGACAATTTGGCCCTCTCTGCTTTCCTGCGGACTCCATCCTCAAAAGCACCTGTTTTCGCTTTCGGCAACCTCCGGAGCAAAAAAGACAAACGTCCAGCTTTTGCTGCCACAGCAAAGGTGCCAGCGGGGAAAAGTAATGCTGGTTCTCACTGCCTCCTGGAACCCTTTCAAATGCCACAGACAATTTGGCCCTCTCTGCTTTCCTGCGGACTCCATCCTCAAAAGCACCTATTTTTGCTTTCGGCGCCCTCCGGAGCAAAAAAGAAAAACGTCCAGCTTTTGCTGCCACAGCAAAGGTGCCAGCGGGGAAAAGTAATGCTGGTTCTCACTGCCTCCTGGAACCCTTTCAAATGCCCCAGACAATTTGGCCCTCTCTGCTTTCCTGCGGACTCCATCCTCAAAAGCACCTGTTTTCGCTTTCGGCAGCCTCCGGAGCAAAAAAGACAAACGTCCAGCTTTTGCTGCCACAGCAAAGGTGCCAGCGGGGAAAAGTAATGCTGGTTCTCACTGCCTCCTGGAACCCTTTCAAATGCCCCAGACAATTTGGCCCTCTCTGCTTTCCTGTGGACTCCATCCTCAAAAGCACCTGTTTTCGCTTTCGGCAGCCTCCGGAGCAAAAAAGACAAACGTCCAGCTTTTGCTGCCACAGCAAAGGTGCCAGCGGGGAAAAGTAATGCTGGTTCTCACTGCCTCCTGGAACCCTTTCAAATGCCACAGACAATTTGGCCCTCTCTGCTTTCCTGCGGACTCTATCCTCAAAAGCGCCTTTTTTCACTTTCGGCGCCCTCCGGTGGTAAAAAGACAAACGTCCAGCTTTTGCTGCCACAGCAAAGGTGCCAGCGGGGAAAAGTGATGCTGGTTCTCACTGCCTCCTGGAACCCTTTCAAATGCCCCAGACAATTTGGCTCTCTCTGCTTTCCTGCGGACTCCATCCTCAAAAGCACCTATTTTCGCTTTCGGCAGCCTCCGGAGCAAAAAAGACAAACGTCCAGCTTTTGCTGCCACAGCAAAGGTGCCAGCGGGGAAAAGTAATGCTGGTTCTCACTGCCTCCTGGAACTCTTTCAAATGCCCCTGACAATTTGGCCCTCTCTGTTTTCCTGCGGACTCTATCCTCAAAAGAGCCTTTTTTCACTTTCGGCGCCCTCCGGTAGTAAAAAGACAAACGTCCAGCTTTTGCTGCCACAGCAAAGGTGCCAGCGGGGAAAAGTAATGCTGGTTCTCACTGCCTCCTGGAACCCTTTCAAATGCCCCTGACAATTTGGCCCTCTCTGCTTTCCTGTGGACTCCATCCTCAAAAGCACCTGTTTTCGCTTTCGGCAGCCTCCGGAGCAAAAAAGACAAACGTCCAGCTTTTGCTGCCACAGCAAAGGTGCCAGCGGGGAAAAGTAATGCTGGTTCTCACTGCCTCCTGGAACCCTTTCAAATGCCCCAGACAATTTGGCCCTCTCTGCTTTCCTGCGGACTCCATCCTCAAAAGCACCTGTTTTCGCTTTCGGCAGCGTCCGGAGCAAAAAAGACAAACGTCCAGGTTTTGCTGCCACAGCAAAGGTGCCAGCGGGGAAAAGTAATGCTGGTTCTCACTGCCTCCTGGAACCTGTTCAAATGCCCCAGACAATTTGGCCCTCTCTGCTTTCCTGCGGACTCTATCCTCAAAAGCACCTGTTTTCGCTTTCGGTAGCCTCCGGAGCAAAAAAGACAAACGTCCAGCTTTTGCTGCCACAGCAAAGGTGCCAGCGGGGAAAAGTGATGCTGGTTCTCACTGCCTCCTGGAACTCTTTCAAATGCCACAGACAATTTGGCCCTCTCTGCTTTCCTGCGGACTCCATCCTCAAAAGCACCTATTTTCGCTTTCGGGAGCCTCCGGAGCAAAAAAGACAAACGTCCAGCTTTTGCTGCCACAGCAAAGGTGCCAGCGGGGAAAAGTAATGCTGGTTCTCACTGCCTCCTGGAACCCTTTCAAATGCCACAGACAATTTAGCCCTCTCTGCTTTCCTGTGGACTCTATCCTCAAAAGCGCCTTTTTTCACTTTCGGCGCCCTCCGGTGGTAAAAAGACAAACGTCCAGCTTTTGCTGCCACAGCAAAGGTTCCAGCGGGGAAAAGTGATGCTGGTTCTCACTGCCTCCTGGAACCCTTTCAAATGCCACAGACAATTTGGCCCTCTCTGCTTTCCTGCGGACTCCATCCTCAAAAGCACCTATTTTCGCTTTCGGCAGCCTCCGGAGCAAAAAAGACAAACGTCCAGCTTTTGCTGCCACAGCAAAGGTGCCAGCAGGGAAAAGTAATGCTGGTTCTCACTGCCTCCTGGAACCCTTTCAAATGCCCCTGACAATTTGGCCCTCTCTGCTTTCCTGCGGACTCTATCCTCAAAAGCGCCTTTTTTCACTTTCGGCGCCCTCCGGTGTTAAAAAGACAAACGTCCAGCTTTTGCTGCCACAGCAAAGGTGCCAGCGGGGAAAAGTAATGCTGGTTCTCACTGCCTCCTGGAACTCTTTCAAATGCCACAGACAATTTGGCCCTCTCTGCTTTCCTGCGGACTCCATCCTCATAAGCACCTATTTTCGCTTTCGGCAGCCTCCGGAGCAAAAAAGACAAACGTCCAGCTTTTGCTGCCACAGCAAAGGTGCCAGCGGGGAAAAGTAATGCTGGTTCTCACTGCCTCCTGGAACCCTTTCAAATGCCACAGACAATATGGCCCTCTCTGCTTTCCTGTGGACTCCATCCTCAAAAGCACCTGTTTTCGCTTTCGGCAGCCTCCGGAGCAAAAAAGACAAACGTCCAGCTTTTGCTGCCACAGCAAAGGTGCCAGCGGGGAAAAGTGATGCTGGTTCTCACTGCCTCCTGGAACCCTTTCAAATGCCACAGACAATTTGGCCCTCTCTGCTTTCCTGCGGACTCCATCCTCAAAAGCACCTGTTTTTGCTTTCGGCAACCTCCGGAGCAAAAAAGACAAACGTCCAGGTTTTGCTGCCACAGCAAAGGTGCCAGCGGGGAAAAGTAATGCTGGTTCTCACTGCCTCCTGGAACCCTTTCAAATGCCACAGACAATTTGGCCCTCTCTGCTTTCCTGCGGACTCCATCCTCAAAAGCACCTATTTTTGCTTTCGGCGCCCTCCGGAGCAAAAAAGACAAACGTCCAGCTTTTGCTGCCACAGCAAAGGTGCCAGCAGGGAAAAGTAATGCTGGTTCTCACTGCCTCCTGGAACTCCTTCAAATGCCACAGACAATTTGGCCCTCTCTGGTTTCCTGCGGACTCCATCCTCAAAAGCACCTGTTCTCGCTTTCGGCAACCTCCGGAGCAAAAAAGACAAACGTCCAGCTTTTGCTGCCACAGCAAAGGTGCCAGCGGGGAAAAGTAATGCTGGTTCTCACTGCCTCCTGGAACCCTTTCAAATGCCACAGACAATTTGGCCCTCTCTGCTTTCCTGCGGACTCCATCCTCAAAAGCACCTGTTTTCGCTTTCGGCAGCCTCCGGAGCAAAAAAGACAAACGTCCAGCTTTTGCTGCCACAGCAAAGGTGCCAGCGGGGAAAAGTAATGCTGGTTCTAACTGCCTCCTGGAACCCTTTCAAATGCCCCAGACAATTAAGCCCTCTCTGCTTTCCTGCGGACTCTATCCTCAAAAGCGCCTTTTTTCACTTTCGGCGCCCTCCGGTGGTAAAAAGACAAACGTCCAGCTTTTGCTGCCACAGCAAAGGTGCCAGCGGGGAAAAGTGATGCTGGTTCTCACTGCCTCCTGGAACCCTTTCAAATGCCACAGACAATTTGGCCCTCTCTGCTTTCCTGCGGACTCCATCCTCAAAAGCACCTGTTTTCGCTTTCGGCAGCCTCCGGAGCAAAAAAGACAAACGTCCAGCTTTTGCTGCCACAGCAAAGGTGCCAGCGGGGAAAAGTAATGCTGGTTCTCACTGCCTCCTGGAACCCTTTCAAATGCCACAGACAATTTGGCCCTCTCTGCTTTCCTGCGGACTCCATCCTCAAAAGCACCTGTTTTCGCTTTCGGCAGCCTCCGGAGCAAAAAAGACAAACGGCCAGCTTTTGCTGCCACAGCAAAGGTGCCAGCGGGGAAAAGTAATGCTGGTTCTCACTGCCTCCTGGAACCTCTTCAAATGCCCCAGACAATTTGGCCCTCTCTGCTTTCCTGCGGACTCTATCCTCAAAAGCACCTGTTTTCGCTTTCGGCAGCCTCCGGAGCAAAAAAGACAAACGTCCAGCTTTTGCTGCCACAGCAAAGGTGCCAGCGGGGAAAAGTAATGCTGGTTCTCACTGCCTCCTGGAACCCTTTCAAATGCCACAGACAATTTGGCCCTCTCTGCTTTCCTGCGGACTCCATCCTCAAAAGCACCTGTTTTCGCTTTCGGCAGCCTCCGGAGCAAAAAAGACAAACGTCCAGCTTTTGCTGCCACAGCAAAGGTGCCAGCGGGGAAAAGTAATGCTGGTTCTCACTGCCTCCTGGAACCCTTTCAAATGCCCCAGACAATTTGGCCCTCTCTGCTTTCCTGCGGACTCCATCCTCAAAAGCACCTGTTTTCGCTTTCGGCAGCCTCCGGAGCAAAAAAGACAAACGTCCAGCTTTTGCTGCCACAGCAAAGGTGCCAGCGGGGAAAAGTAATGCTGGTTCTCACTGCCTCCTGGAACCCTTTCAAATGCCACAGACAATTTGGCCCTCTCTGCTTTCCTGCGGACTCTATCCTCAAAAGCGCCTTTTTTCACTTTCGGCGCCCTCCGGTGGTAAAAAGACAAACGTCCAGCTTTTGCTGCCACAGCAAAGGTGCCAGCGGGGAAAAGTGATGCTGGTTCTCACTGCCTCCTGGAACCCTTTCAAATGCCACAGACAATTTAGCCCTCTCTGCTTTCCTGCGGACTCCATCCTCAAAAGCACCTGTTTTCGCTTTCGGCAGCCTCCGGAGCAAAAAAGACAAACGTCCAGCTTTTGCTGCCACAGCAAAGGTGCCAGCGGGGAAAAGTAATGCTGGTTCTCACTGCCTCCTGGAACCCTTTCAAATGCCACAGACAATTTGGCCCTCTCTGCTTTCCTGCGGACTCCATCCTCAAAAGCACCTGTTTTCGCTTTCGGCAGCCTCCGGAGCAAAAAAGACAAACGGCCAGCTTTTGCTGCCACAGCAAAGGTGCCAGCGGGGAAAAGTAATGCTGGTTCTCACTGCCTCCTGGAACCTCTTCAAATGCCACAGACAATTTGGCCCTCTCTGCTTTCCTGCGGACTCCATCCTCAAAAGCATCTGTTTTCGCTTTCGGCAGCCTCCGGAGCAAAAAAGACAAACGTCCAGCTTTTGCTGCCACAGCAAAGGTGCCAGCGGGGAAAAGTAATGCTGGTTCTCACTGCCTCCTGGAACCCTTTCAAATGCCACAGACAATTTGGCCCTCTCTGCTTTCCTGCGGACTCCATCCTCAAAAGAACCTATTTTCCCTTTCGGCGCCCTCCGGAGCAAAAAAGACAAACGTCCAGCTTTTGCTGCCACAGCAAAGGTGCCAGCGGGGAAAAGTAATGCTGGTTCTCACTGCCTCCTGGAACCCTTTCAAATGCCACAGACAATTTGGCCCTCTCTGCTTTCCTGCGGACTCCATCCTCAAAAGCACCTGTTTTCGCTTTCGGCAGCCTCCGGAGCAAAAAAGAGAAACGTCCAGCTTTTGCTGCCACAGCAAAGGTGCCAGCGGGGAAAAGTAATGCTGGTTCTCACTGCCTCCTGGAACCTCTTCAAATGCCACAGACAATTTGGCCCTCTCTGCTTTCCTGCGGACTCCATCCTCAAAAGCACCTGTTTTCGCTTTTGGCAACCTCCGGAGCAAAAAAGACAAACGTCCAGCTTTTGCTGCCACAGCAAAGGTGCCAGCGGGGAAAAGTAATGCTGGTTCTCACTGCCTCCTGGAACCCTTTCAAATGCCACAGACAATTTGGCCCTCTCTGCTTTCCTGCGGACTCCATCCTCAAAAGCACCTGTTTTCGCTTTCGGCAGCCTCCGGAGCAAAAAAGACAAACGTCCAGCTTTTGCTGCCACAGCAAAGGTGCCAGCGGGGAAAAGTAATGCTGGTTCTCACTGCCTCCTGGAACCCTTTCAAATGCCCCAGACAATTTGGCCCTCTCTGCTTTCCTGTGGACTCCATCCTCAAAAGCACCTGTTTTCGCTTTCGGCAGCCTCCGGAGCAAAAAAGACAAACGGCCAGCTTTTGCTGCCACAGCAAAGGTGCCAGCGGGGAAAAGTAATGCTGGTTCTCACTGCCTCCTGGAACCCTTTCAAATGCCCCTGACAATTTGGCCCTCTCTGCTTTCCTGCGGACTCTATCCTCAAAAGCGCCTTTTTTCACTTTCGGCGCCCTCCGGTGGTAAAAAGACAAACGTCCAGCTTTTGCTGCCACAGCAAAGGTGCCAGCGGGGAAAAGTAATGCTGGTTCTCACTGCCTCCTGGAACTCTTTCAAATGCCACAGACAATTTGGCCCTCTCTGCTTTCCTGCGGACTCCATCCTCAAAAGCACCTATTTTCGCTTTCGGCAGCCTCCGGAGCAAAAAAGACAAACGTCCAGCTTTTGCTGCCACAGCAAAGGTGCCAGCGGGGAAAAGTAATGCTGGTTCTCACTGCCTCCTGGAACCCTTTCAAATGCCACAGACAATTTGGCCCTCTCTGCTTTCCTGTGGACTCCATCCTCAAAATCACCTGTTTTCGCTTTCGGCAGCCTCCGGAGCAAAAAAGACAAACGTCCAGCTTTTGCTGCCACAGCAAAGGTGCCAGCGGGGAAAAGTAATGCTGGTTCTCACTGCCTCCTGGAACCCTTTCAAATGCCACAGACAATTTGGCCCTCTCTGCTTTCCTGCGGACTCCATCCTCAAAAGCAGCTGTTTTCGCTTTTGGCAGCCTCCGGAGCAAAAAAGACAAACGTCCAGCTTTTGCTGCCACAGCAAAGGTGCCAGCGGGGAAAAGTAATGCTGGTTCTCACTGCCTCCTGGAACCTCTTCAAATGCCCCAGACAATTTGGCCCTCTCTGCTTTCCTGCGGACTCCATCCTCAAAAGCACCTGTTTTCGCTTTCGGCAACCTCCGGAGCAAAAACACAAACGTCCAGGTTTTGCTGCCACAGCAAAGGTGCCAGCGGGGAAAAGTAATGCTGGTTCTCACTGCCTCCTGGAACCCTTTCAAATGCCACAGACAATTTGGCCCTCTCTGCTTTCCTGTGGACTCCATCCTCAAAAGCACCTGTTTTCGCTTTCGGCAGCCTCCGGAGCAAAAAAGACAAACGTCCAGCTTTTGCTGCCACAGCAAAGGTGCCAGCGGGGAAAAGTAATGCTGGTTCTCACTGCCTCCTGGAACCCTTTCAAATGCCACAGACAATTTAGCCCCCTCTGCTTTCCTGCGGACTCTATCCTCAAAAGCGCCTTTTTTCACTTTCGGCGCCCTCCGGTGGTAAAAAGACAAACGTCCAGCTTTTGCTGCCACAGCAAAGGTGCCAGCGGGGAAAAGTGATGCTGGTTCTCACTGCCTCCTGGAACCCTTTCAAATGCCCCAGACAATTTGGCCCTCTCTGCTTTCCTGCAGACTCCATCCTCAAAAGCACCTGTTTTCGCTTTCGGCAGCCTCCGGAGCAAAAAAGACAAACGTCCAGCTTTTGCTGCCACAGCAAAGGTGCCAGCGGGGAAAAGTAATGCTGGTTCTCACTGCCTCCTGGAACCCTTTCAAATGCCCCTGACAATTTGGCCCTCTCTGCTTTCCTGCGGACTCTATCCTCAAAAGCGCCTTTTTTCACTTTCGGCGCCCTCCGGTGGTAAAAAGACAAACGTCCAGCTTTTGCTGCCACAGCAAAGGTGCCAGCGGGGAAAAGTAATGCTGGTTCTCACTGCCTCCTGGAACCCTTTCAAATGCCACAGACAATTTGGCCCTCTCTGCTTTCCTGCGGACTCCATCCTCAAAAGCACCTATTTTCGCTTTCGGCAGCCTCCGGAGCAAAAAAGACAAACGTCCAGCTTTTGCTGCCACAGCAAAGGTGCCAGCGGGGAAAAGTAATGCTGGTTCTCACTGCCTCCTGGAACCCTTTCAAATGCCACAGACAATTTGGCCCTCTCTGCTTTCCTGTGGACTCCATCCTCAAAAGCACCTGTTTTCGCTTTCGGCAGCCTCCGGAGCAAAAAAGACAAACGTCCAGCTTTTGCTGCCACAGCAAAGGTGCCAGCGGGGAAAAGTAATGCTGGTTCTCACTGCCTCCTGGAACCCTTTCAAATGCCCCAGACAATTTGGCCCTCTCTGCTTTCCTGCGGACTCCATCCTCAAAAGCACCTGTTTTCGCTTTCGGCAGCCTCCGGAGCAAAAAAGACAAACGTCCAGCTTTTGCTGCCACAGCAAAGGTGCCAGCGGGGAAAAGTAATGCTGGTTCTCACTGCCTCCTGGAACCTCTTCAAATGCCCCAGATAATTTGGCCCTCTCTGCTTTCCTGCGGACTCCATCCTCAAAAGCACCTGTTTTCGCTTTCGGCAACCTCCGGAGCAAAAAAGACAAACGTCCAGGTTTTGCTGCCACAGCAAACGTGCCAGCGGGGAAAAGTAATGCTGGTTCTCACTGCCTCCTGGAACCCTTTCAAATGCCACAGACAATTTGGCCCTCTCTGCTTTCCTGCGGACTCCATCCTCAAAAGCACCTATTTTTGCTTTCGGCGCCCTCCGGAGCAAAAAAGACAAACGTCCAGCTTTTGCTGCCACAGCAAAGGTGCCAGCAGGGAAAAGTAATGCTGGTTCTCACTGCCTCCTGGAACTCCTTCAAATGCCACAGACAATTTGGCCCTCTCTGCTTTCCTGCGGACTCCATCCTCAAAAGCACCTGTTTTCGCTTTCGGCAACCTCCGGAGCAAAAAAGACAAACGTCCAGCTTTTGCTGCCACAGCAAAGGTGCCAGCGGGGAAAAGTAATGCTGGTTCTCACTGCCTCCTGGAACCCTTTCAAATGCCCCAGACAATTTGGCCCTCTCTGCTTTCCTGTGGACTCCATCCTCAAAAGCACCTGTTTTCGCTTTCGGCAGCCTCCGGAGCAAAAAAGACAAACGTCCAGCTTTTGCTGCCACAGCAAAGGTGCCAGCGGGGAAAAGTAATGCTGGTTCTCACTGCCTCCTGGAACCCTTTCAAATGCCCCAGACAATTTGGCCCTCTCTGCTTTCCTGCGGACTCTATCCTCAAAAGCGCCTTTTTTCACTTTCGGCGCCCTCCGGTGGTAAAAAGACAAACGTCCAGCTTTTGCTGCCACAGCAAAGGTGCCAGCGGGGAAAAGTAATGCTGGTTGTCACTGCCTCCTGGAACTCTTTCAAATGCCACAGACAATTTGGCCCTCTCTGCTTTCCTGCGGATTCCATCCTCAAAAGCACCTATTTTTGCTTTCGGCAGCCTCCGGAGCAAAAAAGACAAACGTCCAGCTTTTGCTGCCACAGCAAAGGTGCCAGCGGGGAAAAGTAATGCTGGTTCTCACTGCCTCCTGGAACCCTTTCAAATGCCACAGACAATTTGGCCCTCTCTGCTTTCCTGTGGAATCCATCCTCAAAAGCACCTGTTTTCGCTTTCGGCAGCCTCCGGAGCAAAAAAGACAAACGGCCAGCTTTTGCTGCCACAGCAAAGGTGCCAGCGGGGAAAAGTAATGCTGGTTCTCACTGCCTCCTGGAACCCTTTCAAATGCCACAGACAATTTGGCCCTCTCTGCTTTCCTGCGGACTCCATCCTCAAAAGCACCTGTTTTCGCTTTCGGCAGCCTCCGGAGCAAAAAAGACAAACGTCCAGCTTTTGCTGCCACAGCAAAGGTGCCAGCGGGGAAAAGTAATGCTGGTTCTCACTGCCTCCTGGAACCTCTTCAAATGCCCCAGACAATTTGGCCCTCTCTGCTTTCCTGCGGACTCCATCCTCAAAAGCACCTGTTTTCGCTTTCGGCAACCTCCGGAGCAAAAACACAAACGTCCAGGTTTTGCTGCCACAGCAAAGGTGCCAGCGGGGAAAAGTAATGCTGGTTCTCACTGCCTCCTGGAACCCTTTCAAATGCCACAGACAATTTGGCCCTCTCTGCTTTCCTGCGGACTCCATCCTCAAAAGAACCTATTTTTGCTTTCGGCGCCCTCCGGAGCAAAAAAGACAAACGTCCAGCTTTTGCTGCCACAGCAAAGGTGCCAGCAGGGAAAAGTAATGCTGGTTCTCACTGCCTCCTGGAACTCCTTCAAATGCCACAGACAATTTGGCCCTCTCTGCTTTCCTGCAGACTCCATCCTCAAAAGCACCTGTTTTCGCTTTCGGCAACCTCCGGAGCAAAAAAGACAAACGTCCAGCTTTTGCTGCCACAGCAAAGGTGCCAGCGGGGAAAAGTAATGCTGGTTCTCACTGCCTCCTGGAACCCTTTCAAATGCCACAGACAATTAAGCCCTCTCTGCTTTCCTGTGGACTCCATCCTCAAAAGCACCTGTTTTCGCTTTCGGCAGCCTCCGGAGCAAAAAAGACAAACGTCCAGCTTTTGCTGCCACAGCAAAGGTGCCAGCGGGGAAAAGTAATGCTGGTTCTCACTGCCTCCTGGAACCCTTTCAAATGCCACAGACAATTTAGCCCTCTCTGCTTTCCTGCGGACTCTATCCTCAAAAGCGCCTTTTTTCACTTTCGGCGCCCTCCGGTGGTAAAAAGACAAACGTCCAGCTTTTGCTGCCACAGCAAAGGTGCCAGCGGGGAAAAGTAATGCTGGTTCTCACTGCCTCCTGGAACCCTTTCAAATGCCCCAGACAATTTGGCCCTCTCTGCTTTCCTGTGGACTCCATCCTCAAAAGCACCTGTTTTCGCTTTCGGCAGCCTCCGGAGCAAAAAAGACAAACGTCCAGCTTTTGCTGCCACAGCAAAGGTGCCAGCGGGGAAAAGTAATGCTGGTTCTCACTGCCTCCTGGAACCCTTTCAAATGCCCCAGACAATTTGGCCCTCTCTGCTTTCCTGCGGACTCTATCCTCAAAAGCGCCTTTTTTCACTTTCGGCGCCCTCCGGTGGTAAAAAGACAAACGTCCAGCTTTTGCTGCCACAGCAAAGGTGCCAGCGGGGAAAAGTAATGCTGGTTGTCACTGCCTCCTGGAACTCTTTCAAATGCCACAGACAATTTGGCCCTCTCTGCTTTCCTGCGGATTCCATCCTCAAAAGCACCTATTTTTGCTTTCGGCAGCCTCCGGAGCAAAAAAGACAAACGTCCAGCTTTTGCTGCCACAGCAAAGGTGCCAGCGGGGAAAAGTAATGCTGGTTCTCACTGCCTCCTGGAACCCTTTCAAATGCCACAGACAATTTGGCCCTCTCTGCTTTCCTGTGGAATCCATCCTCAAAAGCACCTGTTTTCGCTTTCGGCAGCCTCCGGAGCAAAAAAGACAAACGGCCAGCTTTTGCTGCCACAGCAAAGGTGCCAGCGGGGAAAAGTAATGCTGGTTCTCACTGCCTCCTGGAACCCTTTCAAATGCCACAGACAATTTGGCCCTCTCTGCTTTCCTGCGGACTCCATCCTCAAAAGCACCTGTTTTCGCTTTCGGCAGCCTCCGGAGCAAAAAAGACAAACGTCCAGCTTTTGCTGCCACAGCAAAGGTGCCAGCGGGGAAAAGTAATGCTGGTTCTCACTGCCTCCTGGAACCTCTTCAAATGCCCCAGACAATTTGGCCCTCTCTGCTTTCCTGCGGACTCCATCCTCAAAAGCACCTGTTTTCGCTTTCGGCAACCTCCGGAGCAAAAACACAAACGTCCAGGTTTTGCTGCCACAGCAAAGGTGCCAGCGGGGAAAAGTAATGCTGGTTCTCACTGCCTCCTGGAACCCTTTCAAATGCCACAGACAATTTGGCCCTCTCTGCTTTCCTGCGGACTCCATCCTCAAAAGAACCTATTTTTGCTTTCGGCGCCCTCCGGAGCAAAAAAGACAAACGTCCAGCTTTTGCTGCCACAGCAAAGGTGCCAGCAGGGAAAAGTAATGCTGGTTCTCACTGCCTCCTGGAACTCCTTCAAATGCCACAGACAATTTGGCCCTCTCTGCTTTCCTGCAGACTCCATCCTCAAAAGCACCTGTTTTCGCTTTCGGCAACCTCCGGAGCAAAAAAGACAAACGTCCAGCTTTTGCTGCCACAGCAAAGGTGCCAGCGGGGAAAAGTAATGCTGGTTCTCACTGCCTCCTGGAACCCTTTCAAATGCCACAGACAATTAAGCCCTCTCTGCTTTCCTGTGGACTCCATCCTCAAAAGCACCTGTTTTCGCTTTCGGCAGCCTCCGGAGCAAAAAAGACAAACGTCCAGCTTTTGCTGCCACAGCAAAGGTGCCAGCGGGGAAAAGTAATGCTGGTTCTCACTGCCTCCTGGAACCCTTTCAAATGCCACAGACAATTTAGCCCTCTCTGCTTTCCTGCGGACTCTATCCTCAAAAGCGCCTTTTTTCACTTTCGGCGCCCTCCGGTGGTAAAAAGACAAACGTCCAGCTTTTGCTGCCACAGCAAAGGTGCCAGCGGGGAAAAGTGATGCTGGTTCTCACTGCCTCCTGGAACCCTTTCAAATGCCCCAGACAATTTGGCCCTCTCTGCTTTCCTGCAGACTCCATCCTCAAAAGCACCTATTTTCGCTTTCGGCAGCCTCCGGAGCAAAAAAGACAAACGTCCAGCTTTTGCTGCCACAGCAAAGGTGCCAGCGGGGAAAAGTAATGCTGGTTCTCACTGCCTCCTGGAACCCTTTCAAATGCCACAGACAATTTGGCCCTCTCTGCTTTCCTGCGGACTCTATCCTCAAAAGCGCCTTTTTTCACTTTCGGCGCCCTCCGGTGGTAAAAAGACAAACGTCCAGCTTTTGCTGCCACAGCAAAGGTGCCAGCGGGGAAAAGTGATGCTGGTTCTCACTGCCTCCTGGAACTCTTTCAAATGCCACAGACAATTTGGCCCTCTCTGCTTTCCTGCGGACTCCATCCTCAAAAGCACCTATTTTCGCTTTCGGCAGCCTCCGGAGCAAAAAAGACAAACGTCCAGCTTTTGCTGCCACAGCAAAGGTGCCAGCGGGGAAAAGTAATGCTGGTTCTCACTGCCTCCTGGAACCCTTTCAAATGCCACAGACAATTTAGCCCTCTCTGCTTTCCTGCGGACTCTATCCTCAAAAGCGCCTTTTTTCACTTTCGGCGCCCTCCGGTGGTAAAAAGACAAACGTCCAGCTTTTGCTGCCACAGCAAAGGTGCCAGCGGGGAAAAGTGATGCTGGTTCTCACTGCCTCCTGGAACCCTTTCAAATGCCCCAGACAATTTGGCCCTCTCTGCTTTCCTGCAGACTCCATCCTCAAAAGCACCTATTTTCGCTTTCGGCAGCCTCCGGAGCAAAAAAGACAAACGTCCAGCTTTTGCTGCCACAGCAAAGGTGCCAGCGGGGAAAAGTAATGCTGGTTCTCACTGCCTCCTGGAACCCTTTCAAATGCCCCTGACAATTTGGCCCTCTCTGCTTTCCTGCGGACTCTATCCTCAAAAGCGCCTTTTTTCACTTTCGGCGCCCTCCGGTGGTAAAAAGACAAACGTCCAGCTTTTGCTGCCACAGCAAAGGTGCCAGCGGGGAAAAGTAATGCTGGTTCTCACTGCCTCCTGGAACCCTTTCAAATGCCACAGACAATTTGGCCCTCTCTGCTTTCCTGCGGACTCCATCCTCAAAAGCACCTATTTTCGCTTTCGGCAGCCTCCGGAGCAAAAAAGACAAACGTCCAGCTTTTGCTGCCACAGCAAAGGTGCCAGCGGGGAAAAGTAATGCTGGTTCTCACTGCCTCCTGGAACCCTTTCAAATGCCCCTGACAATTTGGCCCTCTCTGCTTTCCTGTGGACTCCATCCTCAAAAGCACCTGTTTTCGCTTTCGGCAGCCTCCGGAGCAAAAAAGACAAACGTCCAGCTTTTGCTGCCACAACAAAGGTGCCAGTGGGGAAAAGTAATGCTGGTTCTCACTGCCTCCTGGAACCCTTTCAAATGCCCCAGACAATTTGGCCCTCTCTGCTTTCCTGCGGACTCCATCCTCAAAAGCACCTGTTTTCGCTTTCGGCAGCCTCCGGAGCAAAAAAGACAAACGTCCAGCTTTTGCTGCCACAGCAAAGGTGCCAGCGGGGAAAAGTAATGCTGGTTCTCACTGCCTCCTGGAACCTCTTCAAATGCCCCAGACAATTTGGCCCTCTCTGCTTTCCTGCGGACTCCATCCTCAAAAGCACCTGTTTTCGGTTTCGGCAACCTCCGGAGCAAAAAAGACAATTGTCCAGGTTTTGCTGCCACAGCAAACGTGCCAGCGGGGAAAAGTAATGCTGGTTCTCACTGCCTCCTGGAACCCTTTCAAATGCCCCAGACAATTTGGCCCTCTCTGCTTTCCTGCGGACTCCATCCTCAAAAGCACCTGTTTTCGCTTTCGGCAGCCTCCGGAGCAAAAAAGACAAACGTCCAGCTTTTGCTGCCACAGCAAAGGTGCCAGCGGGGAAAAGTAATGCTGGTTCTCACTGCCTCCTGGAACCCTTTCAAATGCCCCAGACAATTAAGCCCTCTCTGCTTTCCTGCGGACTCTATCCTCAAAAGCACCTGTTTTCACTTTCGGCGCCCTCCGGTGGTAAAAAGACAAACGTCCAGCTTTTGCTGCCACAGCAAAGGTGCCAGCGGGGAAAAGTGATGCTGGTTCTCACTGCCTCCTGGAATTCTTTCAAATGCCACAGACAATTTGGCCCTCTCTGCTTTCCTGCGGACTCCATCCTCAAAAGCACCTATTTTCGCTTTCGGCAGCCTCCGGAGCAAAAAAGACAAACGTCCAGCTTTTGCTGCCACAGCAAAGGTGCCAGCGGGGAAAAGTAATGCTGGTTCTCACTGCCTCCTGGAACCCTTTCAAATGCCACAGACAATTTGGCCCTCTCTGCTTTCCTGCGGACTCTATCCTCAAAAGCGCCTTTTTTCACTTTCGGCGCCCTCCGGTGGTAAAAAGACAAACGTCCAGCTTTTGCTGCCACAGCAAAGGTGCCAGCAGGGAAAAGTAATGCTGGTTCTCACTGCCTCCTGGAACCCTTTCAAATGCCACAGACAATTTGGCCCTCTCTGCTTTCCTGCGGACTCCATCCTCAAAAGCACCTATTTTTGCTTTCGGCGCCCTCCGGAGCAAAAAAGACAAACGTCCAGCTTTTGCTGCCACAGCAAAGGTGCCAGCAGGGAAAAGTAATGCTGGTTCTCACTGCCTCCTGGAACTCCTTCAAATGCCACAGACAATTTGGCCCTCTCTGCTTTCCTGCGGACTCCATCCTCAAAAGCACCTGTTTTCGCTTTCGGCAGCCTCCGGAGCAAAAAAGACAAACGTCCAGCTTTTGCTGCCACAGCAAAGGTGCCAGCGGGGAAAAGTAATGCTGGTTCTCACTGCCTCCTGGAACCCTTTCAAATGCCACAGACAATTTGGCCCTCTCTGCTTTCCTGCGGACTCCATCCTCAAAAGCACCTGTTTTCGCTTTTGGCAACCTCCGGAGCAAAAAAGACAAACGTCCAGCTTTTGCTGCCACAGCAAAGGTTCCAGCGGGGAAAAGTAATGCTGGTTCTCACTGCCTCCTGGAACCTCTTCAAATGCCCCAGACAATTTGGCCCTCTCTGCTTTCCTGCGGACTCCATCCTCAAAAGCACCTGTTTTCGCTTTCGGCAGCCTCCGGAGCAAAAAAGACAAACGTCCAGCTTTTGCTGCCACAGCAAAGGTGCCAGCGGGGAAAAGTAATGCTGGTTCTCACTGCCTCCTGGAACCCTTTCAAATGCCCCAGACAATTAAGCCCTCTCTGCTTTCCTGCGGACTCTATCCTCAAAAGCGCCTTTTTTCACTTTCGGCGCCCTCCGGTGGTAAAAAGACAAACGTCCAGCTTTTGCTGCCACAGCAAAGGTGCCAGCGGGGAAAAGTGATGCTGGTTCTCACTGCCTCCTGGAACTCTTTCAAATGCCACAGACAATTTGGCCCTCTCTGCTTTCCTGCGGACTCCATCCTCAAAAGCACCTATTTTCGCTTTCGGCAGCCTCCGGAGCAAAAAAGACAAACGTCCATCTTTTGCTGCCACAGCAAAGGTGCCAGCGGGGAAAAGTGATGCTGGTTCTCACTGCCTCCTGGAACCCTTTCAAATGCCACAGACAATTTGGCCCTCTCTGCTTTCCTGTGGACTCCATCCTCAAAAGCACCTGTTTTCGCTTTCGGCAGCCTCCGGAGCAAAAAAGACAAACGTCCAGCTTTTGCTGCCACAGCAAAGGTGCCAGCGGGGAAAAGTAATGCTGGTTCTCACTGCCTCCTGGAACCCTTTCAAATGCCCCAGACAATTTGGCCCTCTCTGCTTTCCTGCGGACTCCATCCTCAAAAGCACCTGTTTTCGCTTTCGGCAGCGTCCGGAGCAAAAAAGACAAACGTCCAGCTTTTGCTGCCACAGCAAAGGTGCCAGCGGGGAAAAGTAATGCTGGTTCTCACTGCCTCCTGGAACCTGTTCAAATGCCCCAGACAATTTGGCCCTCTCTGCTTTCCTGCGGACTCCATCCTCAAAAGCACCTGTTTTCGCTTTCGGCAGCCTCCGGAGCAAAAAAGACAAACGTCCAGCTTTTGCTGCCACAGCAAAGGTGCCAGCGGGGAAAAGTAATGCTGGTTCTCACTGCCTCCTGGAACCCTTTCAAATGCCCCAGACAATTAAGCCCTCTCTGCTTTCCTGCGGACTCTATCCTCAAAAGCGCCTATTTTCACTTTCGGCGCCCTCCGGTGGTAAAAAGACAAACGTCCAGGTTTTGCTGCCACAGCAAAGGTGCCAGCGGGGAAAAGTAATGCTGGTTCTCACTGCCTCCTGGAACCCTTTCAAATGCCACAGACAATTTGGCCCTCTCTGCTTTCCTGCGGACTCCATCCTCAAAAGCACCTATTTTTGCTTTCGGCGCCCTCCGGAGCAAAAAAGACAAACGTCCAGCTTTTGCTGCCACAGCAAAGGTGCCAGCAGGGAAAAGTAATGCTGGTTCTCACTGCCTCCTGGAACTCCTTCAAATGCCACAGACAATTTGGCCCTCTCTGCTTTCCTGCGGACTCCATCCTCAAAAGCACCTGTTTTCGCTTTCGGCAACCTCCGGAGCAAAAAAGACAAACGTCCAGCTTTTGCTGCCACAGCAAAGGTGCCAGCGGGGAAAAGTAATGCTGGTTCTCACTGCCTCCTGGAACCCTTTCAAATGCCACAGACAATTTGGTCCTCTCTGCTTTCCTGCGGACTCCATCCTCAAAAGCACCTGTTTTCGCTTTCGGCAGCCTCCGGAGCAAAAAAGACAAACGTCCAGCTTTTGCTGCCACAGCAAAGGTGCCAGCGGGGAAAAGTAATGCTGGTTCTCACTGCCTCCTGGAACCCTTTCAAATGCCACAGACAATTTGGCCCTCTCTGCTTTCCTGCGGACTCCATCCTCAAAAGCACCTGTTTTCGCTTTTGGCAACCTCCGGAGCAAAAAAGACAAACGTCCAGCTTTTGCTGCCACAGCAAAGGTTCCAGCGGGGAAAAGTAATGCTGGTTCTCACTGCCTCCTGGAACCTCTTCAAATGCCCCAGACAATTTGGCCCTCTCTGCTTTCCTGCGGACTCCATCCTCAAAAGCACCTGTTTTCGCTTTCGGCAGCCTCCGGAGCAAAAAAGACAAACGTCCAGCTTTTGCTGCCACAGCAAAGGTGCCAGCGGGGAAAAGTAATGCTGGTTCTCACTGCCTCCTGGAACCCTTTCAAATGCCCCAGACAATTAAGCCCTCTCTGCTTTCCTGCGGACTCTATCCTCAAAAGCGCCTTTTTTCACTTTCGGCGCCCTCCGGTGGTAAAAAGACAAACGTCCAGCTTTTGCTGCCACAGCAAAAGTGCCAGCAGGGAAAAGTAATGCTGGTTCTCACTGCCTCCTGGAACTCCTTCAAATGCCACAGACAATTTGGCCCTCTCTGCTTTCCTGCGGACTCCATCCTCAAAAGCACCTGTTTTCGCTTTCGGCAACCTCCGGAGCAAAAAAGACAAACGTCCAGCTTTTGCTTCCACAGCAAAGGTGCCAGCGGGGAAAAGTAATGCTGGTTCTCACTGCCTCCTGGAACCCTTTCAAATGCCACAGACAATTTGGTCCTCTCTGCTTTCCTGCGGACTCCATCCTCAAAAGCACCTGTTTTCGCTTTTGGCAACCTCCGGAGCAAAAAAGACAAACGTCCAGCTTTTGCTGCCACAGCAAAGGTTCCAGCGGGGAAAAGTAATGCTGGTTCTCACTGCCTCCTGGAACCTCTTCAAATGCCCCAGACAATTTGGCCCTCTCTGCTTTCCTGCGGACTCCATCCTCAAAAGCACCTGTTTTCGCTTTCGGCAGCCTCCGGAGCAAAAAAGACAAACGTCCAGCTTTTGCTGCCACAGCAAAGGTGCCAGCGGGGAAAAGTAATGCTGGTTCTCACTGCCTCCTGGAACCCTTTCAAATGCCCCAGACAATTAAGCCCTCTCTGCTTTCCTGCGGACTCTATCCTCAAAAGCGCCTTTTTTCACTTTCGGCGCCCTCCGGTGGTAAAAAGACAAACGTCCAGCTTTTGCTGCCACAGCAAAGGTGCCAGCGGGGAAAAGTGATGCTGGTTCTCACTGCCTCCTGGAACTCTTTCAAATGCCACAGACAATTTGGCCCTCTCTGCTTTCCTGCGGACTCCATCCTCAAAAGCACCTGTTTTCGCTTTCGGCAGCCTCCGGAGCAAAAAAGACAAACGTCCAGCTTTTGCTGCCACAGCAAAGGTGCCAGCGGGGAAAAGTAATGCTGGTTCTCACTGCCTCCTGGAACCCTTTCAAATGCCCCAGACAATTTGGCCCTCTCTGCTTTCCTGCGGACTCCATCCTCAAAAGCACCTGTTTTCGCTTTCGGCAGCGTCCGGAGCAAAAAAGACAAACGTCCAGCTTTTGCTGCCACAGCAAAGGTGCCAGCGGGGAAAAGTAATGCTGGTTCTCACTGCCTCCTGGAACCTGTTCAAATGCCCCAGACAATTTGGCCCTCTCTGCTTTCCTGCGGACTCCATCCTCAAAAGCACCTGTTTTCGCTTTCGGCAGCCTCCGGAGCAAAAAAGACAAACGTCCAGCTTTTGCTGCCACAGCAAAGGTGCCAGCGGGGAAAAGTAATGCTGGTTCTCACTGCCTCCTGGAACCCTTTCAAATGCCCCAGACAATTAAGCCCTCTCTGCTTTCCTGCGGACTCTATCCTCAAAAGCGCCTTTTTTCACCTTTGGCGCCCTCCGGTGGTAAAAAGACAAACGTCCAGGTTTTGCTGCCACAGCAAAGGTGCCAGCGGGGAAAAGTAATGCTGGTTCTCACTGCCTCCTGGAACCCTTTCAAATGCCACAGACAATTTGGCCCTCTCTGCTTTCCTGCGGACTCCATCCTCAAAAGCACCTATTTTTGCTTTCGGCGCCCTCCGGAGCAAAAAAGACAAACGTCCAGCTTTTGCTGCCACAGCAAAGGTGCCAGCAGGGAAAAGTAATGCTGGTTCTCACTGCCTCCTGGAACTCCTTCAAATGCCACAGACAATTTAGCCCTCTCTGCTTTCCTGCGGACTCCATCCTCAAAAGCACCTGTTTTCGCTTTCGGCAACCTCCGGAGCAAAAAAGACAAACGTCCAGCTTTTGCTGCCACAGCAAAGGTGCCAGCGGGGAAAAGTAATGCTGGTTCTCACTGCCTCCTGGAACCCTTTCAAATGCCACAGACAATTTGGTCCTCTCTGCTTTCCTGTAGACTCCATCCTCAAAAGCACCTGTTTTCGCTTTCGGCAGCCTCCGGAGCAAAAAAGACAAACGTCCAGCTTTTGCTGCCACAGCAAAGGTGCCAGCGGGGAAAAGTAATGCTGGTTCTCACTGCCTCCTGGAACCCTTTCAAATGCCACAGACAATTTGGCCCTCTCTGCTTTCCTGCGGACTCCATCCTCAAAAGCACCTGTTTTCGCTTTCGGCAGCCTCCATTGCAAAAAATACAAACGTCCAGCTTTTGCTGCCACAGCAAAGGTGCCAGCGGGGAAAAGTAATGCTGGTTCTCACTGCCTCCTGGAACCCTTTCAAATGCCACAGACAATTTGGCCCTCTCTGCTTTCCTGCGGACTCCATCCTCAAAAGCACCTGTTTTCGCTTTTGGCAACCTCCGGAGCAAAAAAGACAAACGTCCAGCTTTTGCTGCCACAGCAAAGGTTCCAGCGGGGAAAAGTAATGCTGGTTCTCACTGCCTCCTGGAACCTCTTCAAATGCCCCAGACAATTTGGCCCTCTCTGCTTTCCTGCGGACTCCATCCTCAAAAGCACCTGTTTTCGCTTTCGGCAGCCTCCGGAGCAAAAAAGACAAACGTCCAGCTTTTGCTGCCACAGCAAAGGTGCCAGCGGGGAAAAGTAATGCTGGTTCTCACTGCCTCCTGGAACCCTTTCAAATGCCCCAGACAATTAAGCCCTCTCTGCTTTCCTGAGAACTCTATCCTCAAAAGCGCCTTTTTTCACTTTCGGCGCCCTCCGGTGGTAAAAAGACAAACGTCCAGCTTTTGCTGCCACAGCAAAGGTGCCAGCGGGGAAAAGTGATGCTGGTTCTCACTGCCTCCTGGAACTCTTTCAAATGCCACAGACAATTTGGCCCTCTCTGCTTTCCTGCGGACTCCATCCTCAAAAGCACCTATTTTCGCTTTCGGCAGCCTCCGGAGCAAAAAAGACAAACGTCCAGCTTTTGCTGCCACAGCAAAGGTGCCAGCGGGGAAAAGTGATGCTGGTTCTCACTGCCTCCTGGAACCCTTTCAAATGCCACAGACAATTTGGCCCTCTCTGCTTTCCTGTGGACTCCATCCTCAAAAGCACCTGTTTTCGCTTTCGGCAGCCTCCGGAGCAAAAAAGACAAACGTCCAGCTTTTGCTGCCACAGCAAAGGTGCCAGCGGGGAAAAGTAATGCTGGTTCTCACTGCCTCCTGGAACCCTTTCAAATGCCCCAGACAATTTGGCCCTCTCTGCTTTCCTGCGGACTCCATCCTCAAAAGCACCTGTTTTCGCTTTCGGCAGCGTCCGGAGCAAAAAAGACAAACGTCCAGCTTTTGCTGCCACAGCAAAGGTGCCAGCGGGGAAAAGTAATGCTGGTTCTCACTGCCTCCTGGAACCTGTTCAAATGCCCCAGACAATTTGGCCTTCTCTGCTTTCCTGCGGACTCCATCCTCAAAAGCACCTGTTTTCGCTTTCGGCAGCCTCCGGAGCAAAAAAGACAAACGTCCAGCTTTTGCTGCCACAGCAAAGGTGCCAGCGGGGAAAAGTAATGCTGGTTCTCACTGCCTCCTGGAACCTGTTCAAATGCCCCAGACAATTTGGCCCTCTCTGCTTTCCTGCGGACTCCATCCTCAAAAGCACCTGTTTTCGCTTTCGGCAGCCTCCGGAGCAAAAAAGACAAACGTCCAGCTTTTGCTGCCACAGCAAAGGTGCCAGCGGGGAAAAGTGATGCTGGTTCTCACTGCCTCCTGGAACCCTTTCAAATGCCACTAACAATTTGGCCCTCTCTGCTTTCCTGCGGACTCCATCCTCAAAAGAACCTATTTTTGCTTTCGGCGCCCTCCGGAGCAAAAAAGACAAACGTCCAGCTTTTGCTGCCACAGCAAAGGTGCCAGCGGGGAAAAGTAATGCTGGTTCTCACTGCCTCCTGGAACCCTTTCAAATGCCACAGACAATTTGGCCCTCTCTGCTTTCCTGCGGACTCCATCCTCAAAAGCACCTGTTTTCGCTTTCGGCAGCCTCCGGAGCAAAAAAGACAAACGTCCAGCTTTTGCTGCCACAGCAAAGGTGCCAGCGGGGAAAAGTAATGCTGGTTCTCACTGCCTCCTGGAACCCTTTCAAATGCCACAGACAATTTGGCCCTCTCTGCTTTCCTGCGGACTCCATCCTCAAAAGCAGCTGTTTTCGCTTTCGGCAGCCTCCGGAGCAAAAAAGACAAACGTCCAGCTTTTGCTGCCACAGCAAAGGTGCCAGCGGGGAAAAGTAATGCTGGTTCTCACTGCCTCCTGGAACCCTTTCAAATGCCACAGACAATTTGGCCCTCTCTGCTTTGCTGCGGACTCCATCCTCAAAAGCACCTGTTTTCGCTTTCGGCAGCCTCCGGAGCAAAAAAGACAAACGTCCAGCTTTTGCTGCCACAGCAAAGGTGCCAGCGGGGAAAAGTAATGCTGGTTCTCACTGCCTCCTGGAACCCTTTCAAATGCCACAGACAATTTGGCCCTCTCTGCTTTCCTGCGGACTCCATCCTCAAAAGAACCTATTTTTGCTTTCCGCGCCCTCCGGAGCAAAAAAGACAAACGTCCAGCTTTTGCTGCCACAGCAAAGGTACCAGCGGGGAAAAGTAATGCTGGTTCTCACTGCCTCCTGGAACCTCTTCAAATGCCACAGACAATTTGGCCCTCTCTGCTTTCCTGCGGACTCCATCCTCAAAAGCACCTGTTTTCACTTTCGGCAGCCTCCGGAGCAAAAAAGACAAACGTCCAGCTTTTGCTGCCACAGCAAAGGTGCCAGCGGGGAAAAGTAATGCTGGTTCTCACTGCCTCCTGGAACCCTTTCAAATGCCACAGACAATTTGGCCCTCTCTGCTTTCCTGCGGACTCCATCCTCAAAAGCACCTGTTTTCGCTTTCGGCAGCCTCCATTGCAAAAAATACAAACGTCCAGCTTTTGCTGCCACAGCAAAGGTGCCAGCGGGGAAAAGTAATGCTGGTTCTCACTGCCTCCTGGAACCCTTTCAAATGCCACAGACAATTTGGCCCTCTCTGCTTTCCTGCGGACTCCATCCTCAAAAGCACCTGTTTTCGCTTTTGGCAACCTCCGGAGCAAAAAAGACAAACGTCCAGCTTTTGCTGCCACAGCAAAGGTGCCAGCGGGGAAAAGTAATGCTGGTTCTCACTGCCTCCTGGAACCCTTTCAAATGCCCCAGACAATTTGGCCCTCTCTGCTTTCCTGCGGACTCCATCCTCAAAAGCACCTGTTTTCGCTTTCGGCAGCCTCCGGAGCAAAAAAGACAAACGTCCAGCTTTTGCTGCCACAGCAAAGGTGCCAGCGGGGAAAAGTAATGCTGGTTCTCACTGCCTCCTGGAACCCTTTCAAATGCCCCAGACAATAAAGCCCTCTCTGCTTTCCTGCGGACTCTATCCTCAAAAGCGCCTTTTTTCACTTTCGGCGGCCTCCGGTGGTAAAAAGACAAACGTCCAGCTTTTGCTGCCACAGCAAAGGTGCCAGCGGGGAAAAGTGATGCTGGTTCTCACTGCCTCCTGGAACTCTTTCAAATGCCACAGACAATTTGGCCCTCTCTGCTTTCCTGCGGACTCCATCCTCAAAAGCACCTATTTTCGCTTTCGGCAGCCTCCGGAGCAAAAAAGACAAACGTCCAGCTTTTGCTGCCACAGCAAAGGTGCCAGCGGGGAAAAGTGATGCTGGTTCTCACTGCCTCCTGGAACCCTTTCAAATGCCACAGACAATTTGGCCCTCTCTGCTTTCCTGCGGACTCCATCCTCAAAAGCACCTGTTTTCGCTTTCGGCAGCGTCCGGAGCAAAAAAGACAAACGTCCAGCTTTTGCTGCCACAGCAAAGGTGCCAGCGGGGAAAAGTAATGCTGGTTCTCACTGCCTCCTGGAACCCTTTCAAATGCCACAGACAATTTGGCCCTCTCTGCTTTCCTGCGGACTCCATCCTCAAAAGCACCTGTTTTCGCTTTCGGCAGCCTCCATTGCAAAAAATACAAACGTCCAGCTTTTGCTGCCACAGCAAAGGTGCCAGCGGGGAAAAGTAATGCTGGTTCTCACTGCCTCCTGGAACCCTTTCAAATGCCACAGACAATTTGGCCCTCTCTGCTTTCCTGCGGACTCCATCCTCAAAAGCACCTGTTTTCGCTTTCGGCAGCCTCCGGAGCAAAAAAGACAAACGTCCAGCTTTTGCTGCCACAGCAAAGGTGCCAGCGGGGAAAAGTAATGCTGGTTCTCACTGCCTCCTGGAACCCTTTCAAATGCCCCAGACAATTTGGCCCTCTCTGCTTTCCTGCGGACTCCATCCTCAAAAGCACCTGTTTTCGCTTTCGGCAGCCTCCGGAGCAAAAAAGACAAACGTCCAGCTTTTGCTGCCACAGCAAAGGTGCCAGCGGGGAAAAGTAATGCTGGTTCTCACTGCCTCCTGGAACCCTTTCAAATGCCCCAGACAATTTGGCCCTCTCTGCTTTCCTGCGGACTCCATCCTCAAAAGCACCTGTTTTCGCTTTCGGCAGCCTCCGGAGCAAAAAAGACAAACGTCCAGCTTTTGCTGCCACAGCAAAGGTGCCAGCGGGGAAAAGTAATGCTGGTTCTCACTGCCTCCTGGAACCCTTTCAAATGCCCCAGACAATAAAGCCCTCTCTGCTTTCCTGCGGACTCTATCCTCAAAAGCGCCTTTTTTCACTTTCGGCGGCCTCCGGTGGTAAAAAGACAAACGTCCAGCTTTTGCTGCCACAGCAAAGGTGCCAGCGGGGAAAAGTGATGCTGGTTCTCACTGCCTCCTGGAACCCTTTCAAATGCCACAGACAATTTGGCCCTCTCTGCTTTCCTGCGGACTCCATCCTCAAAAGCACCTATTTTCGCTTTCGGCAGCCTCCGGAGCAAAAAAGACAAACGTCCAGCTTTTGCTGCCACAGCAAAGGTGCCAGCGGGGAAAAGTAATGCTGGTTCTCACTGCCTCCTGGAACCCTTTCAAATGCCACAGACAATTTGGCCCTCTCTGCTTTCCTGCGGACTCCATCCTCAAAAGCACCTGTTTTCGCTTTCGGCAGCGTCCGGAGCAAAAAAGACAAACGTCCAGCTTTTGCTGCCACAGCAAAGGTGCCAGCGGGGAAAAGTAATGCTGGTTCTCACTGCCTCCTGGAACCCTTTCAAATGCCCCAGACAATTTGGCCCTCTCTGCTTTCCTGCGGACTCCATCCTCAAAAGCACCTGTTTTTGCTTTCGGCAGCCTCCGGAGCAAAAAAGACAAACGTCCAGCTTTTGCTGCCACAGCAAAGGTGCCAGCGGGGAAAAGTAATGCTGGTTCTCACTGCCTCCTGGAACCCTTTCAAATGCCCCAGACAATTAAGCCCTCTCTGCTTTCCTGCGGACTCTATCCTCAAAAGCGCCTTTTTTCACTTTCGGCGCCCTCCGGTGGTAAAAAGACAAACGTCCAGCTTTTGCTGCCACAGCAAAGGTGCCAGCGGGGAAAAGTAATGCTGGTTCTCACTGCCTCCTGGAACTCTTTCAAATGCCACAGACAATTTGGCCCTCTCTGCTTTCCTGCGGACTCCATCCTCAAAAGCACCTATTTTCGCTTTCGGCAGCCTCCGGAGCAAAAAAGACAAACGTCCAGCTTTTGCTGCCACAGCAAAGGTGCCAGCGGGGAAAAGTAATGCTGGTTCTCACTGCCTCCTGGAACCCTTTCAAATGCCACAGACAATTTAGCCCTCTCTGCTTTCCTGCGGACTCTATCCTCAAAAGCGCCTTTTTTCACTTTCGGCGCCCTCCGGTGGTAAAAAGACAAACGTCCAGGTTTTGCTGCCACAGCAAAGGTGCCAGCGGGGAAAAGTAATGCTGGTTCTCACTGCCTCCTGGAACCCTTTCAAATGCCACAGACAATTTGGCCCTCTCTGCTTTCCTGCGGACTCCATCCTCAAAAGCACCTATTTTTGCTTTCGGCGCCCTCCGGAGCAAAAAAGACAAACGTCCAGCTTTTGCTGCCACAGCAAAGGTGCCAGCAGGGAAAAGTAATGCTGGTTCTCACTGCCTCCTGGAACTCCTTCAAATGCCACAGACAATTTGGCCCTCTCTGCTTTCCTGCGGACTCCATCCTCAAAAGCACCTGTTTTCGCTTTCGGCAACCTCCGGAGCAAAAAAGACAAACGTCCAGCTTTTGCTGCCACAGCAAAGGTGCCAGCGGGGAAAAGTAATGCTGGTTCTCACTGCCTCCTGGAACCCTTTCAAATGCCACAGACAATTTGGTCCTCTCTGCTTTCCTGTAGACTCCATCCTCAAAAGCACCTGTTTTCGCTTTCGGCAGCCTCCGGAGCAAAAAAGACAAACGTCCAGCTTTTGCTGCCACAGCAAAGGTGCCAGCGGGGAAAAGTAATGCTGGTTCTCACTGCCTCCTGGAACCCTTTCAAATGCCACAGACAATTTGGCCCTCTCTGCTTTCCTGCGGACTCCATCCTCAAAAGCACCTGTTTTCGCTTTTGGCAACCTCCGGAGCAAAAAAGACAAACGTCCAGCTTTTGCTGCCACAGCAAAGGTTCCAGCGGGGAAAAGTAATGCTGGTTCTCACTGCCTCCTGGAACCTCTTCAAATGCCCCAGACAATTTGGCCCTCTCTGCTTTCCTGCGGACTCCATCCTCAAAAGCACCTGTTTTCGCTTTCGGCAGCCTCCGGAGCAAAAAAGACAAACGTCCAGCTTTTGCTGCCACAGCAAAGGTGCCAGCGGGGAAAAGTAATGCTGGTTCTCACTGCCTCCTGGAACCCTTTCAAATGCCACAGACAATTAAGCCCTCTCTGCTTTCCTGCGGACTCTATCCTCAAAAGCGCCTTTTTTCACTTTCGGCGCCCTCCGGTGGTAAAAAGACAAACGTCCAGCTTTTGCTGCCACAGCAAAGGTGCCAGCGGGGAAAAGTGATGCTGGTTCTCACTGCTTCCTGGAACTCTTTCAAATGCCACAGACAATTTGGCCCTCTCTGCTTTCCTGCGGACTCCATCCTCAAAAGCACCTATTTTCGCTTTCGGCAGCCTCCGGAGCAAAAAAGACAAACGTCCAGCTTTTGCTGCCACAGCAAAGGTGCCAGCGGGGAAAAGTGATGCTGGTTCTCACTGCCTCCTGGAACCCTTTCAAATGCCACAGACAATTTGGCCCTCTCTGCTTTCCTGTGGACTCCATCCTCAAAAGCACCTGTTTTCGCTTTCGGCAGCCTCCGGAGCAAAAAAGACAAACGTCCAGCTTTTGCTGCCACAGCAAAGGTGCCAGCGGGGAAAAGTAATGCTGGTTCTCACTGCCTCCTGGAACCCTTTCAAATGCCCCAGACAATTTGGCCCTCTCTGCTTTCCTGCGGACTCCATCCTCAAAAGCACCTGTTTTCGCTTTCGGCAGCCTCCGGAGCAAAAAAGACAAACGGCCAGCTTTTGCTGCCACAGCAAAGGTGCCAGCGGGGAAAAGTAATGCTGGTTCTCACTGCCTCCTGGAACCCTTTCAAATGCCACAGACAATTTGGCCCTCTCTGCTTTCCTGCGGACTCCATCCTCAAAAGCAGCTGTTTTCGCTTTCGGCAGCCTCCGGAGCAAAAAAGACAAACGTCCAGCTTTTGCTGCCACAGCAAAGGTGCCAGCGGGGAAAAGTAATGCTGGTTCTCACTGCCTCCTGGAACCCTTTCAAATGCCACAGACAATTTGGCCCTCTCTGCTTTGCTGCGGACTCCATCCTCAAAAGCAGCTGTTTTCGCTTTCGGCAGCCTCCGGAGCAAAAAAGACAAACGTCCAGCTTTTGCTGCCACAGCAAAGGTGCCAGCGGGGAAAAGTAATGCTGGTTCTCACTGCCTCCTGGAACCCTTTCAAATGCCACAGACAATTTGGCCCTCTCTGCTTGCCTGCGGACTCCATCCTCAAAAGCACCTGTTTTCGCTTTCAGCAGCCTCCATTGCAAAAAATACAAACGTCCAGCTTTTGCTGCCACAGCAAAGGTGCCAGCGGGGAAAAGTAATGCTGGTTCTCACTGCCTCCTGGAACCCTTTCAAATGCCACAGACAATTTGGCCCTCTCTGCTTTCCTGCGGACTCCATCCTCAAAAGCACCTGTTTTCGCTTTCGGCAGCGTCCGGAGCAAAAAAGACAAACGTCCAGCTTTTGCTGCCACAGCAAAGGTGCCAGCGGGGAAAAGTAATGCTGGTTCTCACTGCCTCCTGGAACCCTTTCAAATGCCCCAGACAATTTGGCCCTCTCTGCTTTCCTGCGGACTCCATCCTCAAAAGCACCTGTTTTCGCTTTCGGCAGCCTCCGGAGCAAAAAAGACAAACGTCCAGCTTTTGCTGCCACAGCAAAGGTGCCAGCGGGGAAAAGTAATGCTGGTTCTCACTGCCTCCTGGAACCCTTTCAAATGCCCCAGACAATTAAGCCCTCTCTGCTTTCCTGCGGACTCTATCCTCAAAAGCCCCTTTTTTCACTTTCGGCGCCCTCCGGTGGTAAAAAGACAAACGTCCAGCTTTTGCTGCCACAGCAAAGGTGCCAGCGGGGAAAAGTAATGCTGGTTCTCACTGCCTCCTGGAACCCTTTCAAATGCCCCAGACAATTTGGCCCTCTCTGCTTTCCTGCGGACTCCATCCTCAAAAGCACCTGTTTTTGCTTTCGGCAGCCTCCGGAGCAAAAAAGACAAACGTCCAGCTTTTGCTGCCACAGCAAAGGTGCCAGCGGGGAAAAGTAATGCTGGTTCTCACTGCCTCCTGGAACCCTTTCAAATGCCCCAGACAATTAAGCCCTCTCTGCTTTCCTGCGGACTCTATCCTCAAAAGCGCCTTTTTTCACTTTCGGCGCCCTCCGGTGGTAAAAAGACAAACGTCCAGCTTTTGCTGCCACAGCAAAGGTGCCAGCGGGGAAAAGTAATGCTGGTTCTCACTGCCTCCTGGAACTCTTTCAAATGCCACAGACAATTTGGCCCTCTCTGCTTTCCTGCGGACTCCATCCTCAAAAGCACCTATTTTCGCTTTCGGCAGCCTCCGGAGCAAAAAAGACAAACGTCCAGCTTTTGCTGCCACAGCAAAGGTGCCAGTGGGGAAAAGTAATGCTGGTTCTCACTGCCTCCTGGAACCCTTTCAAATGCCACAGACAATTTAGCCCTCTCTGCTTTCCTGCGGACTCTATCCTCAAAAGCGCCTTTTTTCACTTTCGGCGCCCTCCGGTGGTAAAAAGACAAACGTCCAGGTTTTGCTGCCACAGCAAAGGTGCCAGCGGGGAAAAGTAATGCTGGTTCTCACTGCCTCCTGGAACCCTTTCAAATGCCACAGACAATTTGGCCCTCTCTGCTTTCCTGCGGACTCCATCCTCAAAAGCACCTATTTTTGCTTTCGGCGCCCTCCGGAGCAAAAAAGACAAACGTCCAGCTTTTGCTGCCACAGCAAAGGTGCCAGCAGGGAAAAGTAATGCTGGTTCTCACTGCCTCCTGGAACTCCTTCAAATGCCACAGACAATTTGGCCCTCTCTGCTTTCCTGCGGACTCCATCCTCAAAAGCACCTGTTTTCGCTTTCGGCAGCCTCCGGAGCAAAAAAGACAAACGTCCAGCTTTTGCTGCCACAGCAAAGGTGCCAGCGGGGAAAAGTAATGCTGGTTCTCACTGCCTCCTGGAACCCTTTCAAATGCCCCAGACAATTTGGCCCTCTCTGCTTTCCTGCGGACTCCATCCTCAAAAGCACCTGTTTTCGCTTTCGGCTGCGTCCGGAGCAAAAAAGACAAACGTCCAGCTTTTGCTGCCACAGCAAAGGTGCCAGCGGGGAAAAGTAATGCTGGTTCTCACTGCCTCCTGGAACCTGTTCAAATGCCCCAGACAATTTGGCCCTCTCTGCTTTCCTGCGGACTCCATCCTCAAAAGCACCTGTTTTCGCTTTCGGCAGCCTCCGGAGCAAAAAAGACAAACGTCCAGCTTTTGCTGCCACAGCAAAGGTGCCAGCGGGGAAAAGTAATGCTGGTTCTCACTGCCTCCTGGAACCCTTTCAAATGCCACAGACAATTTGGCCCTCTCTGCTTTCCTGCGGACTCCATCCTCAAAAGCACCTATTTTTGCTTTCGGCGCCCTCCGGAGCAAAAAAGACAAACGTCCAGCTTTTGCTGCCACAGCAAAGGTGCCAGCGGGGAAAAGTAATGCTGGTTCTCACTGCCTCCTGGAACCCTTTCAAATGCCACAGACAATTTGGTCCTCTCTGCTTTCCTGTAGACTCCATCCTCAAAAGCACCTGTTTTCGCTTTCGGCAGCCTCCGGAGCAAAAAAGACAAACGTCCAGCTTTTGCTGCCACAGCAAAGGTGCCAGCGGGGAAAAGTAATGCTGGTTCTCACTGCCTCCTGGAACCCTTTCAAATGCCACAGACAATTTGGCCCTCTCTGCTTTCCTGCGGACTCCATCCTCAAAAGCACCTGTTTTCGCTTTTGGCAACCTCCGGAGCAAAAAAGACAAACGTCCAGCTTTTGCTGCCACAGCAAAGGTGCCAGCGGGGAAAAGTAATGCTGGTTCTCACTGCCTCCTGGAACCTCTTCAAATGCCCCAGACAATTTGGCCCTCTCTGCTTTCCTGCGGACTCCATCCTCAAAAGCACCTGTTTTCGCTTTCGGCAGCCTCCGGAGCAAAAAAGACAAACGTCCAGCTTTTGCTGCCACAGCAAAGGTGCCAGCGGGGAAAAGTAATGCTGGTTCTCACTGCCTCCTGGAACCCTTTCAAATGCCCCAGACAATTAAGCCCTCTCTGCTTTCCTACGGACTCTATCCTCAAAAGCGCCTTTTTTCACTTTCGGCGCCCTCCGGTGGTAAAAAGACAAACGTCCAGCTTTTGCTGCCACAGCAAAGGTGCCAGCGGGGAAAAGTGATGCTGGTTCTCACTGCCTCCTGGAACTCTTTCAAATGCCACAGACAATTTGGCCCTCTCTGCTTTCCTGCGGACTCCATCCTCAAAAGCACCTATTTTCGCTTTCGGCAGCCTCCGGAGCAAAAAAGACAAACGTCCAGCTTTTGCTGCCACAGCAAAGGTGCCAGCGGGGAAAAGTGATGCTGGTTCTCACTGCCTCCTGGAACCCTTTCAAATGCCACAGACAATTTGGCCCTCTCTGCTTTCCTGTGGACTCCATCCTCAAAAGCACCTGTTTTCGCTTTCGGCAGCCTCCGGAGCAAAAAAGACAAACGTCCAGCTTTTGCTGCCACAGCAAAGGTGCCAGCGGGGAAAAGTAATGCTGGTTCTCACTGCCTCCTGGAACCCTTTCAAATGCCCCAGACAATTAAGCCCTCTCTGCTTTCCTGCGGACTCTATCCTCAAAAGCACCTGTTTTCGCTTTCGGCAGCCTCCGGAGCAAAAAAGACAAACGGCCAGCTTTTGCTGCCACAGCAAAGGTGCCAGCGGGGAAAAGTAATGCTGGTTCTCACTGCCTCCTGGAACCCTTTCAAATGCCACAGACAATTTGGCCCTCTCTGCTTTCCTGCGGACTCCATCCTCAAAAGCAGCTGTTTTCGCTTTCGGCAGCCTCCGGAGCAAAAAAGACAAACGTCCAGCTTTTGCTGCCACAGCAAAGGTGCCAGCGGGGAAAAGTAATGCTGGTTCTCACTGCCTCCTGGAACCCTTTCAAATGCCACAGACAATTTGGCCCTCTCTGCTTTGCTGCGGACTCCATCCTCAAAAGCAGCTGTTTTCGCTTTCGGCAGCCTCCGGAGCAAAAAAGACAAACGTCCAGCTTTTGCTGCCACAGCAAAGGTGCCAGCGGGGAAAAGTAATGCTGGTTCTCACTGCCTCCTGGAACCCTTTCAAATGCCACAGACAATTTGGCCCTCTCTGCTTGCCTGCGGACTCCATCCTCAAAAGCACCTGTTTTCGCTTTCAGCAGCCTCCATTGCAAAAAATACAAACGTCCAGCTTTTGCTGCCACAGCAAAGGTGCCAGCGGGGAAAAGTAATGCTGGTTCTCACTGCCTCCTGGAACCCTTTCAAATGCCACAGACAATTTGGCCCTCTCTGCTTTCCTGCGGACTCCATCCTCAAAAGCACCTGTTTTCGCTTTTGGCAACCTCCGGAGCAAAAAAGACAAACGTCCAGCTTTTGCTGCCACAGCAAAGGTGCCAGCGGGGAAAAGTAATGCTGGTTCTCACTGCCTCCTGGAACCCTTTCAAATGCCCCAGACAATTTGGCCCTCTCTGCTTTCCTGCGGACTCCATCCTCAAAAGCACCTGTTTTCGCTTTCGGCAGCCTCCGGAGCAAAAAAGACAAACGTCCAGCTTTTGCTGCCACAGCAAAGGTGCCAGCGGGGAAAAGTAATGCTGGTTCTCACTGCCTCCTGGAACCCTTTCAAATGCCCCAGACAATTAAGCCCTCTCTGCTTTCCTGCGGACTCTATCCTCAAAAGCCCCTTTTTTCACTTTCGGCGCCCTCCGGTGGTAAAAAGACAAACGTCCAGCTTTTGCTGCCACAGCAAAGGTGCCAGCGGGGAAAAGTAATGCTGGTTCTCACTGCCTCCTGGAACCCTTTCAAATGCCCCAGACAATTTGGCCCTCTCTGCTTTCCTGCGGACTCCATCCTCAAAAGCACCTGTTTTTGCTTTCGGCAGCCTCCGGAGCAAAAAAGACAAACGTCCAGCTTTTGCTGCCACAGCAAAGGTGCCAGCGGGGAAAAGTAATGCTGGTTCTCACTGCCTCCTGGAACCCTTTCAAATGCCACAGACAATTTAGCCCTCTCTGCTTTCCTGCGGACTCTATCCTCAAAAGCGCCTTTTTTCACTTTCGGCGCCCTCCGGTGGTAAAAAGACAAACGTCCAGCTTTTGCTGCCACAGCAAAGGTGCCAGCGGGGAAAAGTAATGCTGGTTCTCACTGCCTCCTGGAACTCTTTCAAATGCCACAGACAATTTGGCCCTCTCTGCTTTCCTGCGGACTCCATCCTCAAAAGCACCTATTTTCGCTTTCGGCAGCCTCCGGAGCAAAAAAGACAAACGTCCAGCTTTTGCTGCCACAGCAAAGGTGCCAGCGGGGAAAAGTAATGCTGGTTCTCACTGCCTCCTGGAACCCTTTCAAATGCCACAGACAATTTAGCCCTCTCTGCTTTCCTGCGGACTCTATCCTCAAAAGCGCCTTTTTTCACTTTCGGCGCCCTCCGGTGGTAAAAAGACAAACGTCCAGGTTTTGCTGCCACAGCAAAGGTGCCAGCGGGGAAAAGTAATGCTGGTTCTCACTGCCTCCTGGAACCCTTTCAAATGCCACAGACAATTTGGCCCTCTCTGCTTTCCTGCGGACTCCATCCTCAAAAGCACCTATTTTTGCTTTCGGCGCCCTCCGGAGCAAAAAAGACAAACGTCCAGCTTTTGCTGCCACAGCAAAGGTGCCAGCAGGGAAAAGTAATGCTGGTTCTCACTGCCTCCTGGGACTCCTTCAAATGCCACAGACAATTTGGCCCTCTCTGCTTTCCTGCGGACTCCATCCTCAAAAGCACCTGTTTTCGCTTTCGGCAGCCTCCGGAGCAAAAAAGACAAACGTCCAGCTTTTGCTGCCACAGCAAAGGTGCCAGCGGGGAAAAGTAATGCTGGTTCTCACTGCCTCCTGGAACCCTTTCAAATGCCCCTGACAATTTGGCCCTCTCTGCTTTCCTGCGGACTCCATCCTCAAAAGCACCTGTTTTCGCTTTCGGCTGCGTCCGGAGCAAAAAAGACAAACGTCCAGCTTTTGCTGCCACAGCAAAGGTGCCAGCGGGGAAAAGTAATGCTGGTTCTCACTGCCTCCTGGAACCTGTTCAAATGCCCCAGACAATTTGGCCCTCTCTGCTTTCCTGCGGACTCCATCCTCAAAAGCACCTGTTTTCGCTTTCGGCAGCCTCCGGAGCAAAAAAGACAAACGTCCAGCTTTTGCTGCCACAGCAAAGGTGCCAGCGGGGAAAAGTAATGCTGGTTCTCACTGCCTCCTGGAACCCTTTCAAATGCCACAGACAATTTGGCCCTCTCTGCTTTCCTGCGGACTCCATCCTCAAAAGCACCTATTTTTGCTTTCGGCGCCCTCCGGACCAAAAAAGACAAACGTCCAGCTTTTGCTGCCACAGCAAAGGTGCCAGCGGGGAAAAGTAATGCTGGTTCTCACTGCCTCCTGGAACCCTTTCAAATGCCACAGACAATTTGGTCCTCTCTGCTTTCCTGTAGACTCCATCCTCAAAAGCACCTGTTTTCGCTTTCGGCAGCCTCCGGAGCAAAAAAGACAAACGTCCAGCTTTTGCTGCCACAGCAAAGGTGCCAGCGGGGAAAAGTAATGCTGGTTCTCACTGCCTCCTGGAACCCTTTCAAATGCCACAGACAATTTGGCCCTCTCTGCTTTCCTGCGGACTCCATCCTCAAAAGCACCTGTTTTCGCTTTCGGCAGCCTCCGGAGCAAAAAAGACAAACGTCCAGCTTTTGCTGCCACAGCAAAGGTGCCAGCGGGGAAAAGTAATGCTGGTTCTCACTGCCTCCTGGAACCTCTTCAAATGCCCCAGACAATTTGGCCCTCTCTGCTTTCCTGCGGACTCCATCCTCAAAAGCACCTGTTTTCGCTTTCGGCAGCCTCCGGAGCAAAAAAGACAAACGTCCAGCTTTTGCTGCCACAGCAAAGGTGCCAGCGGGGAAAAGTAATGCTGGTTCTCACTGCCTCCTGGAACCCTTTCAAATGCCCCAGACAATTAAGCCCTCTCTGCTTTCCTACGGACTCTATCCTCAAAAGCGCCTTTTTTCACTTTCGGCGCCCTCCGGTGGTAAAAAGACAAACGTCCAGCTTTTGCTGCCACAGCAAAGGTGCCAGCGGGGAAAAGTGATGCTGGTTCTCACTGCCTCCTGGAACTCTTTCAAATGCCACAGACAATTTGGCCCTCTCTGCTTTCCTGCGGACTCCATCCTCAAAAGCACCTATTTTCGCTTTCGGCAGCCTCCGGAGCAAAAAAGACAAACGTCCAGCTTTTGCTGCCACAGCAAAGGTGCCAGCGGGGAAAAGTGATGCTGGTTCTCACTGCCTCCTGGAACCCTTTCAAATGCCACAGACAATTTGGCCCTCTCTGCTTTCCTGTGGACTCCATCCTCAAAAGCACCTGTTTTCGCTTTCGGCAGCCTCCGGAGCAAAAAAGACAAACGTCCAGCTTTTGCTGCCACAGCAAAGGTGCCAGCGGGGAAAAGTAATGCTGGTTCTCACTGCCTCCTGGAACCTGTTCAAATGCCCCAGACAATTTGGCCCTCTCTGCTTTCCTGCGGACTCCATCCTCAAAAGCACCTGTTTTCGCTTTCGGCAGCCTCCGGAGCAAAAAAGACAAACGTCCAGCTTTTGCTGCCACAGCAAAGGTGCCAGCGGGGAAAAGTAATGCTGGTTCTCACTGCCTCCTGGAACCCTTTCAAATGCCCCAGACAATTAAGCCCTCTCTGCTTTCCTGCGGACTCTATCCTCAAAAGCACCTATTTTCGCTTTCGGCAGCCTCCGGAGCAAAAAAGACAAACGTCCAGCTTTTGCTGCCACAGCAAAGGTGCCAGCGGGGAAAAGTAATGCTGGTTCTCACTGCCTCCTGGAACCCTTTCAAATGCCACAGACAATTTGGCCCTCTCTGCTTTCCTGCGGACTCCATCCTCAAAAGCACCTGTTTTCGCTTTCGGCAGCCTCCGGAGCAAAAAAGACAAACGTCCAGCTTTTGCTGCCACAGCAAAGGTGCCAGCGGGGAAAAGTAATGCTGGTTCTCACTGCCTCCTGGAACCCTTTCAAATGCCACAGACAATTTGGCCCTCTCTGCTTTCCTGCGGACTCCATCCTCAAAAGCACCTGTTTTCGCTTTCGGCAGCCTCCGGAGCAAAAAAGACAAACGTCCAGCTTTTGCTGCCACAGCAAAGGTGCCAGCGGGGAAAAGTAATGCTGGTTCTCACTGCCTCCTGGAACCCTTTCAAATGCCCCAGACAATTAAGCCCTCTCTGCTTTCCTGCGGACTCTATCCTCAAAAGCACCTATTTTCGCTTTCGGCAGCCTCCGGAGCAAAAAAGACAAACGTCCAGCTTTTGCTGCCACAGCAAAGGTGCCAGCGGGGAAAAGTAATGCTGGTTCTCACTGCCTCCTGGAACCCTTTCAAATGCCCCAGACAATTTGGCCCTCTCTGCTTTCCTGCGGACTCCATCCTCAAAAGCACCTGTTTTCGCTTTCGGCAGCCTCCGGAGCAAAAAAGACAAACGTCCAGCTTTTGCTGCCACAGCAAAGGTGCCAGCGGGGAAAAGTAATGCTGGTTCTCACTGCCTCCTGGAACCCTTTCAAATGCCACAGACAATTTGGCCCTCTCTGCTTTCCTGCGGACTCCATCCTCAAAAGAACCTATTTTTGCTTTCGGCGCCCTCCGGAGCAAAAAAGACAAACGTCCAGCTTTTGCTGCCACAGCAAAGGTGCCAGCGGGGAAAAGTAATGCTGGTTCTCACTGCCTCCTGGAACCCTTTCAAATGCCACAGACAATTTGGCCCTCTCTGCTTTCCTGCGGACTCCATCCTCAAAAGCACCTGTTTTCGCTTTCGGCAGCCTCCGGAGCAAAAAAGACAAACGTCCAGCTTTTGCTGCCACAGCAAATGTGCCAGCGGGGAAAAGTAATGCTGGTTCTCACTGCCTCCTGGAACCCTTTCAAATGCCCCAGACAATTTGGCCCTCTCTGCTTTCCTGCGGACTCCATCCTCAAAAGCAGCTGTTTTCGCTTTCGGCAGCCTCCGGAGCAAAAAAGACAAACGTCCAGCTTTTGCTGCCACAGCAAAGGTGCCAGCGGGGAAAAGTAATGCTGGTTCTCACTGCCTCCTGGAACCCTTTCAAATGCCACAGACAATTTGGCCCTCTCTGCTTTGCTGCGGACTCCATCCTCAAAAGCACCTGTTTTCGCTTTCGGCAGCCTCCGGAGCAAAAAAGACAAACGTCCAGCTTTTGCTGCCACAGCAAAGGTGCCAGCGGGGAAAAGTAATGCTGGTTCTCACTGCCTCCTGGAACCCTTTCAAATGCCACAGACAATTTGGCCCTCTCTGCTTTCCTGCGGACTCCATCCTCAAAAGAACCTATTTTTGCTTTCGGCGCCCTCCGGAGCAAAAAAGACAAACGTCCAGCTTTTGCTGCCACAGCAAAGGTACCAGCGGGGAAAAGTAATGCTGGTTCTCACTGCCTCCTAAAACCTCTTCAAATGCCACAGACAATTTGGCCCTCTCTGCTTTCCTGCGGACTCCATCCTCAAAAGCACCTGTTTTCACTTTCGGCAGCCTCCGGAGCAAAAAAGACAA
Source organism: Vanellus vanellus (assembly GCF_965231255.1). Taxonomy (NCBI): domain Eukaryota; kingdom Metazoa; phylum Chordata; class Aves; order Charadriiformes; family Charadriidae; genus Vanellus; species Vanellus vanellus. The sequence goes on along the minus strand of NW_028128774.1, from coordinate 36,976 downwards.
ACGTCCAGCTTTTGCTGCCACAGCAAAGGTGCCAGCGGGGAAAAGTAATGCTGGTTCTCACTGCCTCCTGGAACCCTTTCAAATGCCACAGACAATTTGGCCCTCTCTGCTTTCCTGCGGACTCCATCCTCAAAAGCACCTGTTTTCGCTTTCGGCAGCCTCCATTGCAAAAAATACAAACGTCCAGCTTTTGCTGCCACAGCAAAGGTGCCAGCGGGGAAAAGTAATGCTGGTTCTCACTGCCTCCTGGAACCCTTTCAAATGCCACAGACAATTTGGCCCTCTCTGCTTTCCTGCGGACTCCATCCTCAAAAGCACCTGTTTTCGCTTTCGGCAGCCTCCGGAGCAAAAAAGACAAACGTCCAGCTTTTGCTGCCACAGCAAAGGTGCCAGCGGGGAAAAGTAATGCTGGTTCTCACTGCCTCCTGGAACCCTTTCAAATGCCCCAGACAATTTGGCCCTCTCTGCTTTCCTGCGGACTCCATCCTCAAAAGCACCTGTTTTCGCTTTTGGCAACCTCCGGAGCAAAAAAGACAAACGTCCAGCTTTTGCTGCCACAGCAAAGGTGCCAGCGGGGAAAAGTAATGCTGGTTCTCACTGCCTCCTGGAACCCTTTCAAATGCCACAGACAATTTGGCCCTCTCTGCTTTCCTGCGGACTCCATCCTCAAAAGCACCTGTTTTCGCTTTCGGCAGCCTCCGGAGCAAAAAAGACAAACGTCCAGCTTTTGCTGCCACAGCAAAGGTGCCAGCGGGGAAAAGTAATGCTGGTTCTCACTGCCTCCTGGAACCCTTTCAAATGCCCCAGACAATTTGGCCCTCTCTGCTTTCCTGTGGACTCCATCCTCAAAAGCACCTGTTTTCGCTTTCGGCAGCCTCCGGAGCAAAAAAGACAAACGGCCAGCTTTTGCTGCCACAGCAAAGGTGCCAGCGGGGAAAAGTAATGCTGGTTCTCACTGCCTCCTGGAACCCTTTCAAATGCCCCTGACAATTTGGCCCTCTCTGCTTTCCTGCGGACTCTATCCTCAAAAGCGCCTTTTTTCACTTTCGGCGCCCTCCGGTGGTAAAAAGACAAACGTCCAGGTTTTGCTGCCACAGCAAAGGTGCCAGCGGGGAAAAGTAATGCTGGTTCTCACTGCCTCCTGGAACTCTTTCAAATGCCCCAGACAATTTGGCCCTCTCTGCTTTCCTGCGGACTCCATCCTCAAAAGCACCTATTTTCGCTTTCGGCAGCCTCCGGAGCAAAAAAGACAAACGTCCAGCTTTTGCTGCCACAGCAAATGTGCCAGCGGGGAAAAGTAATGCTGGTTCTCACTGCCTCCTGGAACCCTTTCAAATGCCCCAGACAATTTGGCCCTCTCTGCTTTCCTGCGGACTCCATCCTCAAAAGCAGCTGTTTTCGCTTTCGGCAGCCTCCGGAGCAAAAAAGACAAACGTCCAGCTTTTGCTGCCACAGCAAAGGTGCCAGCGGGGAAAAGTAATGCTGGTTCTCACTGCCTCCTGGAACCCTTTCAAATGCCACAGACAATTTGGCCCTCTCTGCTTTGCTGCGGACTCCATCCTCAAAAGCACCTGTTTTCGCTTTCGGCAGCCTCCGGAGCAAAAAAGACAAACGTCCAGCTTTTGCTGCCACAGCAAAGGTGCCAGCGGGGAAAAGTAATGCTGGTTCTCACTGCCTCCTGGAACCCTTTCAAATGCCACAGACAATTTGGCCCTCTCTGCTTTCCTGCGGACTCCATCCTCAAAAGAACCTATTTTTGCTTTCGGCGCCCTCCGGAGCAAAAAAGACAAACGTCCAGCTTTTGCTGCCACAGCAAAGGTACCAGCGGGGAAAAGTAATGCTGGTTCTCACTGCCTCCTAAAACCTCTTCAAATGCCACAGACAATTTGGCCCTCTCTGCTTTCCTGCGGACTCCATCCTCAAAAGCACCTGTTTTCACTTTCGGCAGCCTCCGGAGCAAAAAAGACAAACGTCCAGCTTTTGCTGCCACAGCAAAGGTGCCAGCGGGGAAAAGTAATGCTGGTTCTCACTGCCTCCTGGAACCCTTTCAAATGCCACAGACAATTTGGCCCTCTCTGCTTTCCTGCGGACTCCATCCTCAAAAGCACCTGTTTTCGCTTTCGGCAGCCTCCATTGCAAAAAATACAAACGTCCAGCTTTTGCTGCCACAGCAAAGGTGCCAGCGGGGAAAAGTAATGCTGGTTCTCACTGCCTCCTGGAACCCTTTCAAATGCCACAGACAATTTGGCCCTCTCTGCTTTCCTGCGGACTCCATCCTCAAAAGCACCTGTTTTCGCTTTCGGCAGCCTCCGGAGCAAAAAAGACAAACGTCCAGCTTTTGCTGCCACAGCAAAGGTGCCAGCGGGGAAAAGTAATGCTGGTTCTCACTGCCTCCTGGAACCCTTTCAAATGCCCCAGACAATTTGGCCCTCTCTGCTTTCCTGCGGACTCCATCCTCAAAAGCACCTGTTTTCGCTTTTGGCAACCTCCGGAGCAAAAAAGACAAACGTCCAGCTTTTGCTGCCACAGCAAAGGTGCCAGCGGGGAAAAGTAATGCTGGTTCTCACTGCCTCCTGGAACCCTTTCAAATGCCACAGACAATTTGGCCCTCTCTGCTTTCCTGCGGACTCCATCCTCAAAAGCACCTGTTTTCGCTTTCGGCAGCCTCCGGAGCAAAAAAGACAAACGTCCAGCTTTTGCTGCCACAGCAAAGGTGCCAGCGGGGAAAAGTAATGCTGGTTCTCACTGCCTCCTGGAACCCTTTCAAATGCCCCAGACAATTTGGCCCTCTCTGCTTTCCTGTGGACTCCATCCTCAAAAGCACCTGTTTTCGCTTTCGGCAGCCTCCGGAGCAAAAAAGACAAACGGCCAGCTTTTGCTGCCACAGCAAAGGTGCCAGCGGGGAAAAGTAATGCTGGTTCTCACTGCCTCCTGGAACCCTTTCAAATGCCCCTGACAATTTGGCCCTCTCTGCTTTCCTGCGGACTCTATCCTCAAAAGCGCCTTTTTTCACTTTCGGCGCCCTCCGGTGGTAAAAAGACAAACGTCCAGGTTTTGCTGCCACAGCAAAGGTGCCAGCGGGGAAAAGTAATGCTGGTTCTCACTGCCTCCTGGAACTCTTTCAAATGCCCCAGACAATTTGGCCCTCTCTGCTTTCCTGCGGACTCCATCCTCAAAAGCACCTATTTTCGCTTTCGGCAGCCTCCGGAGCAAAAAAGACAAACGTCCAGCTTTTGCTGCCACAGCAAAGGTGCCAGCGGGGAAAAGTAATGCTGGTTCTCACTGCCTCCTGGAATCCTTTCAAATGCCACAGACAATTTGGCCCTCTCTGCTTTCCTGTGGACTCCATCCTCAAAAGCACCTGTTTTCGCTTTCGGCAGCCTCCGGAGCAAAAAAGACAAACGTCCAGCTTTTGCTGCCACAGCAAAGGTGCCAGCGGGGAAAAGTAATGCTGGTTCTCACTGCCTCCTGGAACCTCTTCAAATGCCACAGACAATTTGGCCCTCTCTGCTTTCCTGCGGACTCCATCCTCAAAAGCACCTGTTTTCGCTTTCGGCAACCTCCGGAGCAAAAAAGACAAACGTCCAGCTTTTGCTGCCACAGCAAAGGTGCCAGCGGGGAAAAGTAATGCTGGTTCTCACTGCCTCCTGGAACCCTTTCAAATGCCACAGACAATTTGGCCCTGTCTGCTTTCCTGCGGACTCCATCCTCAAAAGCACCTATTTTTGCTTTCGGCGCCCTTCGGAGCAAAAAAGACAAACGTCCAGCTTTTGCTGCCACAGCAAAGGTGCCAGCAGGGAAAAGTAATGCTGGTTCTCACTGCCTCCTGGAACTCCTTCAAATGCCACAGACAATTTGGCCCTCTCTGCTTTCCTGCGGACTCCATCCTCAAAAGCACCTGTTTTCGCTTTCGGCAGCGTCCGGAGCAAAAAAGACAAACGTCCAGCTTTTGCTGCCACAGCAAAGGTGCCAGCGGGGAAAAGTAATGCTGGTTCTCACTGCCTCCTGGAACCCTTTCAAATGCCACAGACAATTTGGCCCTCTCTACTTTCCTGTGGACTCCATCCTCAAAAGCACCTGTTTTCGCTTTCGGCAGCCTCCGGAGCAAAAAAGACAAACGTCCAGCTTTTGCTGCCACAGCAAAGGTGCCAGCGGGGAAAAGTAATGCTGGTTCTCACTGCCTCCTGGAACCTCTTCAAATGCCCCAGACAATTTGGCCCTCTCTGCTTTCCTGCGGACTCCATCCTCAAAAGCACCTGTTTTCGCTTTTGGCAACCTCCGGAGCAAAAAAGACAAACGTCCAGCTTTTGCTGCCACAGCAAAGGTGCCAGCGGGGAAAAGTAATGCTGGTTCTCACTGCCTCCTGGAACCCTTTCAAATGCCCCAGACAATTTGGCCCTCTCTGCTTTCCTGCGGACTCCATCCTCAAAAGCACCTGTTTTCGCTTTCGGCAGCCTCCAGAGCAAAAAAGACAAACGTCCAGCTTTTGCTGCCACAGCAAAGGTGCCAGCGGGGAAAAGTAATGCTGGTTCTCACTGCCTCCTGGAACCCTTTCAAATGCCCCAGACAATTAAGCCCTTTCTGCTTTCCTGCGGACTCTATCCTCAAAAGCGCCTTTTTTCACTTTCGGCGCCCTCCGGTGGTAAAAAGACAAACGTCCAGCTTTTGCTGCCACAGCAAAGGTGCCAGCGGGGAAAAGTGATGCTGGTTCTCACTGCCTCCTGGAACTCTTTCAAATGCCACAGACAATTTGGCCCTCTCTGCTTTCCTGCGGACTCCATCCTCAAAAGCACCTATTTTCGCTTTCGGCAGCCTCCGGAGCAAAAAAGACAAACGTCCAGCTTTTGCTGCCACAGCAAAGGTGCCAGCGGGGAAAAGTGATGCTGGTTCTCACTGCCTCCTGGAACCCTTTCAAATGCCCCAGACAATTTGGCCCTCTCTGCTTTCCTGTGGACTCCATCCTCAAAAGCACCTGTTTTCGCTTTCGGCAGCCTCCGGAGCAAAAAAGACAAACGTCCAGCTTTTGCTGCCACAGCAAAGGTGCCAGCGGGGAAAAGTAATGCTGGTTCTCACTGCCTCCTGGAACCCTTTCAAATGCCCCAGACAATTTGGCCCTCTCTGCTTTCCTGCGGACTCCATCCTCAAAAGCACCTGTTTTCGCTTTCGGCAGCGTCCGGAGCAAAAAAGACAAACGTCCAGCTTTTGCTGCCACAGCAAAGGTGCCAGCGGGGAAAAGTAATGCTGGTTCTCACTGCCTCCTGGAACCTGTTCAAATGCCCCAGACAATTTGGCCCTCTCTGCTTTCCTGCGGACTCCATCCTCAAAAGCACCTGTTTTCGCTTTCGGCAACCTCCGGAGCAAAAAAGACAAACGTCCAGCTTTTGCTGCCACAGCAAAGGAGCCAGCGGGGAAAAGTAATGCTGGTTCTCACTGCCTCCTGGAACCCTTTCAAATGCCACAGACAATTTGGCCCTCTCTGCTTTCCTGTGGACTCCATCCTCAAAAGCACCTGTTTTCGCTTTCGGCAGCCTCCGGAGCAAAAAAGACAAACGTCCAGCTTTTGCTGCCACAGCAAAGGTGCCAGCGGGGAAAAGTAATGCTGGTTCTCACTGCCTCCTGGAACCTCTTCAAATGCCACAGACAATTTGGCCCTCTCTGCTTTCCTGCGGACTCCATCCTCAAAAGCACCTGTTTTCGCTTTCGGCAACCTCCGGAGCAAAAAAGACAAACGTCCAGCTTTTGCTGCCACAGCAAAGGTGCCAGCGGGGAAAAGTAATGCTGGTTCTCACTGCCTCCTGGAACCCTTTCAAATGCCACAGACAATTTGGCCCTGTCTGCTTTCCTGCGGACTCCATCCTCAAAAGCACCTATTTTTGCTTTCGGCGCCCTTCGGAGCAAAAAAGACAAACGTCCAGCTTTTGCTGCCACAGCAAAGGTGCCAGCAGGGAAAAGTAATGCTGGTTCTCACTGCCTCCTGGAACTCCTTCAAATGCCACAGACAATTTGGCCCTCTCTGCTTTCCTGCGGACTCCATCCTCAAAAGCACCTGTTTTCGCTTTCGGCAGCCTCCGGAGCAAAAAAGACAAACGTCCAGCTTTTGCTGCCACAGCAAAGGTGCCAGCGGGGAAAAGTAATGCTGGTTCTCACTGCCTCCTGGAACCCTTTCAAATGCCACAGACAATTTGGCCCTCTCTACTTTCCTGTGGACTCCATCCTCAAAAGCACCTGTTTTCGCTTTCGGCAGCCTCCGGAGCAAAAAAGACAAACGTCCAGCTTTTGCTGCCACAGCAAAGGTGCCAGCGGGGAAAAGTAATGCTGGTTCTCACTGCCTCCTGGAACCTCTTCAAATGCCCCAGACAATTTGGCCCTCTCTGCTTTCCTGCGGACTCCATCCTCAAAAGCACCTGTTTTCGCTTTTGGCAACCTCCGGAGCAAAAAAGACAAACGTCCAGCTTTTGCTGCCACAGCAAAGGTGCCAGCGGGGAAAAGTAATGCTGGTTCTCACTGCCTCCTGGAACCCTTTCAAATGCCCCAGACAATTTGGCCCTCTCTGCTTTCCTGCGGACTCCATCCTCAAAAGCACCTGTTTTCGCTTTCGGCAGCCTCCAGAGCAAAAAAGACAAACGTCCAGCTTTTGCTGCCACAGCAAAGGTGCCAGCGGGGAAAAGTAATGCTGGTTCTCACTGCCTCCTGGAACCCTTTCAAATGCCCCAAACAATTAAGCCCTCTCTGCTTTCCTGCGGACTCTATCCTCAAAAGCGCCTTTTTTCACTTTCGGCGCCCTCCGGTGGTAAAAAGACAAACGTCCAGCTTTTGCTGCCACAGCAAAGGTGCCAGCGGGGAAAAGTGATGCTGGTTCTCACTGCCTCCTGGAACTCTTTCAAATGCCACAGACAATTTGGCCCTCTCTGCTTTCCTGCGGACTCCATCCTCAAAAGCACCTATTTTCGCTTTCGGCAGCCTCCGGAGCAAAAAAGACAAACGTCCAGCTTTTGCTGCCACAGCAAAGGTGCCAGCGGGGAAAAGTGATGCTGGTTCTCACTGCCTCCTGGAACCCTTTCAAATGCCCCAGACAATTTGGCCCTCTCTGCTTTCCTGCGGACTCCATCCTCAAAAGCACCTGTTTTCGCTTTCGGCAGCGTCCGGAGCAAAAAAGACAAACGTCCAGCTTTTGCTGCCACAGCAAAGGTGCCAGCGGGGAAAAGTAATGCTGGTTCTCACTGCCTCCTGGAACCTGTTCAAATGCCCCAGACAATTTGGCCCTCTCTGCTTTCCTGCGGACTCCATCCTCAAAAGCACCTGTTTTCGCTTTCGGCAACCTCCGGAGCAAAAAAGACAAACGTCCAGCTTTTGCTGCCACAGCAAAGGAGCCAGCGGGGAAAAGTAATGCTGGTTCTCACTGCCTCCTGGAACCCTTTCAAATGCCACAGACAATTAAGCCCTCTCTGCTTTCCTGCGGACTCTATCCTCAAAAGCGCCTTTTTTCACTTTCGGCGCCCTCCGGTGGTAAAAAGACAAACGTCCAGCTTTTGCTGCCACAGCAAAGGTGCCAGCGGGGAAAAGTGATGCTGGTTCTCACTGCCTCCTGGAACTCTTTCAAATGCCACAGACAATTTGGCCCTCTCTGCTTTCCTGCGGACTCCATCCTCAAAAGCACCTATTTTCGCTTTCGGAAGCCTCCGGAGCAAAAAAGACAAACGTCCAGCTTTTGCTGCCACAGCAAAGGTGCCAGCGGGGAAAAGTAATGCTGGTTCTCACTGCCTCCTGGAACTCTTTCAAATGCCCCAGACAATTTAGCCCTCTCTGCTTTCCTGCGGACTCTATCCTCAAAAGCGCCTTTTTTAACTTTCGGCGCCCTCCGGTGGTAAAAAGACAAACGTCCAGCTTTTGCTGCCACAGCAAAGGTGCCAGCGGGGAAAAGTGATGCTGGTTCTCACTGCCTCCTGGAACCCTTTCAAATGCCACAGACAATTTGGCCCTGTCTGCTTTCCTGCGGACTCCATCCTCAAAAGCACCTATTTTCGCTTTCGGCAGCCTCCGGAGCAAAAAAGACCGACGTCCGGCTTTTGCTGCCACAGCAAAGGTGCCAGCGGGGAAAAGTAATGCTGGTTCTCACTGCCTCCTGGAACCCTTTCAAATGCCCCTGACAATTTGGCCCTCTCTGCTTTCCTGCGGACTCTATCCTCAAAAGCGCCTTTTTTCACTTTCGGCGCCCTCCGGTGGTAAAAAGACAATCGTCCAGCTTTTGCTGCCACAGCAAAGGTGCCAGCGGGGAAAAGTGATGCTGGTTCTCACTGCCTCCTGGAACCCTTTCAAATGCCCCAGACAATTTAGCCCTCTCTGCTTTCCTGCAGACTCCATCCTCAAAAGCACCTATTTTCGCTTTCGGCAGCCTCCGGAGCAAAAAAGACAAACGTCCAGCTTTTGCTGCCACAGCAAAGGTGCCAGCGGGGAAAAGTAATGCTGGTTCTCACTGCCTCCTGGAACCCTTTCAAATGCCCCTGACAATTTGGCCCTCTCTGCTTTCCTGCGGACTCTATCCTCAAAAGCGCCTTTTTTCACTTTCGGCGCCCTCCGGTGGTAAAAAGACAAACGTCCAGCTTTTGCTGCCACAGCAAACATGCCAGCGGGGAAAAGTAATGCTGGTTCTCACTGCCTCCTGGAACCCTTTCAAATGCCACAGACAATTTGGCCCTCTCTGCTTTCCTGCGGACTCCATCCTCAAAAGCACCTATTTTCGCTTTCGGCAGCCTCCGGAGCAAAAAAGACAAACGTCCAGCTTTTGCTGCCACAGCAAAGGTGCCAGCGGGGAAAAGTAATGCTGGTTCTCACTGCCTCCTGGAACCCTTTCAAATGCCCCTGACAATTTGGCCCTCCCTGCTTTCCTGTGGACTCCATCCTCAAAAGCACCTGTTTTCGCTTTCGGCAGCCTCCGGAGCAAAAAAGACAAACGTCCAGCTTTTGCTGCCACAGCAAAGGTGCCAGTGGGGAAAAGTAATGCTGGTTCTCACTGCCTCCTGGAACCCTTTCAAATGCCCCAGACAATTTGGCCCTCTCTGCTTTCCTGCGGACTCCATCCTCAAAAGCACCTGTTTTCGCTTTCGGCAGCCTCCGGAGCAAAAAAGACAAACGTCCAGCTTTTGCTGCCACAGCAAAGGTGCCAGCGGGGAAAAGTAATGCTGGTTCTCACTGCCTCCTGGAACCTCTTCAAATGCCCCAGACAATTTGGCCCTCTCTGCTTTCCTGCGGACTCCATCCTCAAAAGCACCTGTTTTCGGTTTCGGCAACCTCCGGAGCAAAAAAGACAATTGTCCAGGTTTTGCTGCCACAGCAAACGTGCCAGCGGGGAAAAGTAATGCTGGTTCTCACTGCCTCCTGGAACCCTTTCAAATGCCACAGACAATTTGGCCCTCTCTGCTTTCCTGCGGACTCCATCCTCAAAAGCACCTATTTTTGCTTTCGGCGCCCTCCGGAGCAAAAAAGACAAACGTCCAGCTTTTGCTGCCACAGCAAAGGTGCCAGCAGGGAAAAGTAATGCTGGTTCTCACTGCCTCCTGGAACCCTTTCAAATGCCCCAGACAATTTGGCCCTCTCTGCTTTCCTGTGGACTCCATCCTCAAAAGCATTTGTTTTCGCTTTCGGCAGCCTCCGGAGCAAAAAAGACAAACGTCCAGCTTTTGCTGCCACAGCAAAGGTGCCAGCGGGGAAAAGTAATGCTGGTTCTCACTGCCTCCTGGAACCTCTTCAAATGCCCCAGACAATTTGGCCCTCTCTGCTTTCCTGCGGACTCCATCCTCAAAAGCACCTGTTTTCGCTTTTGGCAACCTCCGGAGCAAAAAAGACAAACGTCCAGCTTTTGCTGCCACAGCAAAGGTGCCAGCGGGGAAAAGTAATGCTGGTTCTCACTGCCTCCTGGAACCCTTTCAAATGCCCCAGACAATTTGGCCCTCTCTGCTTTCCTGCGGACTCCATCCTCAAAAGCACCTGTTTTCGCTTTCGGCAGCCTCCGGAGCAAAAAAGACAAACGTCCAGCTTTTGCTGCCACAGCAAAGGTGCCAGCGGGGAAAAGTAATGCTGGTTCTCACTGCCTCCTGGAACCCTTTCAAATGCCCCAGACAATTAAGCCCTCTCTGCTTTCCTGCGGACTCTATCCTCAAAAGCACCTGTTTTCACTTTCGGCGCCCTCCGGTGGTAAAAAGACAAACGTCCAGCTTTTGCTGCCACAGCAAAGGTGCCAGCGGGGAAAAGTGATGCTGGTTCTCACTGCCTCCTGGAATTCTTTCAAATGCCACAGACAATTTGGCCCTCTCTGCTTTCCTGCGGACTCCATCCTCAAAAGCACCTATTTTCGCTTTCGGCAGCCTCCGGAGCAAAAAAGACAAACGTCCAGCTTTTGCTGCCACAGCAAAGGTGCCAGCAGGGAAAAGTAATGCTGGTTCTCACTGCCTCCTGGAACCCTTTCAAATGCCACAGACAATTTGGCCCTCTCTGCTTTCCTGCGGACTCCATCCTCAAAAGCACCTATTTTTGCTTTCGGTGCCCTCCGGAGCAAAAAAGACAAACGTCCAGCTTTTGCTGCCACAGCAAAGGTGCCAGCAGGGAAAAGTAATGCTGGTTCTCACTGCCTCCTGGAACTCCTTCAAATGCCACAGACAATTTGGCCCTCTCTGCTTTCCTGCGGACTCCATCCTCAAAAGCACCTGTTTTCGCTTTTGGCAACCTCCGGAGCAAAAAAGACAAACGTCCAGCTTTTGCTGCCACAGCAAAGGTTCCAGCGGGGAAAAGTAATGCTGGTTCTCACTGCCTCCTGGAACCTCTTCAAATGCCCCAGACAATTTGGCCCTCTCTGCTTTCCTGCGGACTCCATCCTCAAAAGCACCTGTTTTCGCTTTCGGCAGCCTCCGGAGCAAAAAAGACAAACGTCCAGCTTTTGCTGCCACAGCAAAGGTGCCAGCGGGGAAAAGTAATGCTGGTTCTCACTGCCTCCTGGAACCCTTTCAAATGCCCCAGACAATTAAGCCCTCTCTGCTTTCCTGCGGACTCTATCCTCAAAAGCGCCTTTTTTCACTTTCGGCGCCCTCCGGTGGTAAAAAGACAAACGTCCAGCTTTTGCTGCCACAGCAAAGGTGCCAGCGGGGAAAAGTGATGCTGGTTCTCACTGCCTCCTGGAACTCTTTCAAATGCCACAGACAATTTGGCCCTCTCTGCTTTCCTGCGGACTCCATCCTCAAAAGCACCTATTTTCGCTTTCGGCAGCCTCCGGAGCAAAAAAGACAAACGTCCAGCTTTTGCTGCCACAGCAAAGGTGCCAGCGGGGAAAAGTGATGCTGGTTCTCACTGCCTCCTGGAACCCTTTCAAATGCCACAGACAATTTGGCCCTCTCTGCTTTCCTGTGGACTCCATCCTCAAAAGCACCTGTTTTCGCTTTCGGCAGCCTCCGGAGCAAAAAAGACAAACGTCCAGCTTTTGCTGCCACAGCAAAGGTGCCAGCGGGGAAAAGTAATGCTGGTTCTCACTGCCTCCTGGAACCCTTTCAAATGCCCCAGACAATTTGGCCCTCTCTGCTTTCCTGCGGACTCCATCCTCAAAAGCACCTGTTTTCGCTTTCGGCAGCGTCCGGAGCAAAAAAGACAAACGTCCAGCTTTTGCTGCCACAGCAAAGGTGCCAGCGGGGAAAAGTAATGCTGGTTCTCACTGCCTCCTGGAACCTGTTCAAATGCCCCAGACAATTTGGCCCTCTCTGCTTTCCTGCGGACTCCATCCTCAAAAGCACCTGTTTTCGCTTTCGGCAGCCTCCGGAGCAAAAAAGACAAACGTCCAGCTTTTGCTGCCACAGCAAAGGTGCCAGCGGGGAAAAGTAATGCTGGTTCTCACTGCCTCCTGGAACCCTTTCAAATGCCCCAGACAATTAAGCCCTCTCTGCTTTCCTGCGGACTCTATCCTCAAAAGCGCCTATTTTCACTTTCGGCGCCCTCCGGTGGTAAAAAGACAAACGTCCAGCTTTTGCTGCCACAGCAAAGGTGCCAGCAGGGAAAAGTAATGCTGGTTCTCACTGCCTCCTGGAACCTCTTCAAATGCCACAGACAATTTGGCCCTCTCTGCTTTCCTGCGGACTCCATCCTCAAAAGCACCTGTTTTCGCTTTCGGCAACCTCCGGAGCAAAAAAGACAAACGTCCAGCTTTTGCTGCCACAGCAAAGGTGCCAGCGGGGAAAAGTAATGCTGGTTCTCACTGCCTCCTGGAACCCTTTCAAATGCCACAGACAATTTGGCCCTCTCTGCTTTCCTGCGGACTCCATCCTCAAAAGCACCTGTTTTCGCTTTCGGCAGCCTCCGGAGCAAAAAAGACAAACGTCCAGCTTTTGCTGCCACAGCAAAGGTTCCAGCGGGGAAAAGTAATGCTGGTTCTCACTGCCTCCTGGAACCTCTTCAAATGCCCCAGACAATTTGGCCCTCTCTGCTTTCCTGCGGACTCCATCCTCAAAAGCACCTGTTTTCGCTTTCGGCAGCCTCCGGAGCAAAAAAGACAAACGTCCAGCTTTTGCTGCCACAGCAAAGGTGCCAGCGGGGAAAAGTAATGCTGGTTCTCACTGCCTCCTGGAACCCTTTCAAATGCCCCAGACAATTAAGCCCTCTCTGCTTTCCTGCGGACTCTATCCTCAAAAGCGCCTTTTTTCACTTTCGGCGCCCTCCGGTGGTAAAAAGACAAACGTCCAGCTTTTGCTGCCACAGCAAAGGTGCCAGCGGGGAAAAGTGATGCTGGTTCTCACTGCCTCCTGGAACTCTTTCAAATGCCACAGACAATTTGGCCCTCTCTGCTTTCCTGCGGACTCCATCCTCAAAAGCACCTATTTTCGCTTTCGGCAGCCTCCGGAGCAAAAAAGACAAACGTCCATCTTTTGCTGCCACAGCAAAGGTGCCAGCGGGGAAAAGTGATGCTGGTTCTCACTGCCTCCTGGAACCCTTTCAAATGCCACAGACAATTTGGCCCTCTCTGCTTTCCTGTGGACTCCATCCTCAAAAGCACCTGTTTTCGCTTTCGGCAGCCTCCGGAGCAAAAAAGACAAACGTCCAGCTTTTGCTGCCACAGCAAAGGTGCCAGCGGGGAAAAGTAATGCTGGTTCTCACTGCCTCCTGGAACCCTTTCAAATGCCCCAGACAATTTGGCCCTCTCTGCTTTCCTGCGGACTCCATCCTCAAAAGCACCTGTTTTCGCTTTCGGCAGCGTCCGGAGCAAAAAAGACAAACGTCCAGCTTTTGCTGCCACAGCAAAGGTGCCAGCGGGGAAAAGTAATGCTGGTTCTCACTGCCTCCTGGAACCTGTTCAAATGCCCCAGACAATTTGGCCCTCTCTGCTTTCCTGCGGACTCCATCCTCAAAAGCACCTGTTTTCGCTTTCGGCAGCCTCCGGAGCAAAAAAGACAAACGTCCAGCTTTTGCTGCCACAGCAAAGGTGCCAGCGGGGAAAAGTAATGCTGGTTCTCACTGCCTCCTGGAACCCTTTCAAATGCCCCAGACAATTAAGCCCTCTCTGCTTTCCTGCAGACTCTATCCTCAAAAGCGCCTTTTTTCACCTTTGGCGCCCTCCGGTGCTAAAAAGACAAACGTCCAGGTTTTGCTGCCACAGCAAAGGTGCCAGCGGGGAAAAGTAATGCTGGTTCTCACTGCCTCCTGGAACCCTTTCAAATGCCCCAGACAATTAAGCCCTCTCTGCTTTCCTGCGGACTCTATCCTCAAAAGCGCCTTTTTTCACTTTCGGCGCCCTCCGGTGGTAAAAAGACAAACGTCCAGCTTTTGCTGCCACAGCAAAGGTGCCAGCGGGGAAAAGTGATGCTGGTTCTCACTGCCTCTTGGAACTCTTTTAAATGCCACAGACAATTTGGCCCTCTCTGCTTTCCTGCGGACTCCATCCTCAAAAGCACCTATTTTCGCTTTCGGCAGCCTCCGGAGCAAAAAAGACAAACGTCCATCTTTTGCTGCCACAGCAAAGGTGCCAGCGGGGAAAAGTGATGCTGGTTCTCACTGCCTCCTGGAACCCTTTCAAATGCCACAGACAATTTGGCCCTCTCTGCTTTCCTGTGGACTCCATCCTCAAAAGCACCTGTTTTCGCTTTCGGCAGCCTCCGGAGCAAAAAAGACAAACGTCCAGCTTTTGCTGCCACAGCAAAGGTGCCAGCGGGGAAAAGTAATGCTGGTTCTCACTGCCTCCTGGAACCCTTTCAAATGCCCCAGACAATTTGGCCCTCTCTGCTTTCCTGCGGACTCCATCCTCAAAAGCACCTGTTTTCGCTTTCGGCAGCGTCCGGAGCAAAAAAGACAAACGTCCAGCTTTTGCTGCCACAGCAAAGGTGCCAGCGGGGAAAAGTAATGCTGGTTCTCACTGCCTCCTGGAACCTGTTCAAATGCCCCAGACAATTTGGCCCTCTCTGCTTTCCTGCGGACTCCATCCTCAAAAGCACCTGTTTTCGCTTTCGGCAGCCTCCGGAGCAAAAAAGACAAACGTCCAGCTTTTGCTGCCACAGCAAAGGTGCCAGCGGGGAAAAGTAATGCTGGTTCTCACTGCCTCCTGGAACCCTTTCAAATGCCCCAGACAATTAAGCCCTCTCTGCTTTCCTGCGGACTCTATCCTCAAAAGCGCCTATTTTCACTTTCGGCGCCCTCCGGTGGTAAAAAGACAAACGTCCAGGTTTTGCTGCCACAGCAAAGGTGCCAGCGGGGAAAAGTAATGCTGGTTCTCACTGCCTCCTGGAACCCTTTCAAATGCCACAGACAATTTGGCCCTCTCTGCTTTCCTGCGGACTCCATCCTCAAAAGCACCTATTTTTGCTTTCGGCGCCCTCCGGAGCAAAAAAGACAAACGTCCAGCTTTTGCTGCCACAGCAAAGGTGCCAGCAGGGAAAAGTAATGCTGGTTCTCACTGCCTCCTGGAACCTCTTCAAATGCCACAGACAATTTGGCCCTCTCTGCTTTCCTGCGGACTCCATCCTCAAAAGCACCTGTTTTCGCTTTCGGCAACCTCCGGAGCAAAAAAGACAAACGTCCAGCTTTTGCTGCCACAGCAAAGGTGCCAGCGGGGAAAAGTAATGCTGGTTCTCACTGCCTCCTGGAACCCTTTCAAATGCCACAGACAATTTGGTCCTCTCTGCTTTCCTGTAGACTCCATCCTCAAAAGCACCTGTTTTCGCTTTCGGCAGCCTCCGGAGCAAAAAAGACAAACGTCCAGCTTTTGCTGCCACAGCAAAGGTGCCAGCGGGGAAAAGTAATGCTGGTTCTCACTGCCTCCTGGAACCCTTTCAAATGCCACAGACAATTTGGCCCTCTCTGCTTTCCTGCGGACTCCATCCTCAAAAGCACCTGTTTTCGCTTTTGGCAACCTCCGGAGCAAAAAAGACAAACGTCCAGCTTTTGCTGCCACAGCAAAGGTTCCAGCGGGGAAAAGTAATGCTGGTTCTCACTGCCTCCTGGAACCTCTTCAAATGCCCCAGACAATTTGGCCCTCTCTGCTTTCCTGCGGACTCCATCCTCAAAAGCACCTGTTTTCGCTTTCGGCAGCCTCCGGAGCAAAAAAGACAAACGTCCAGCTTTTGCTGCCACAGCAAAGGTGCCAGCGGGGAAAAGTAATGCTGGTTCTCACTGCCTCCTGGAACCCTTTCAAATGCCCCAGACAATTAAGCCCTCTCTGCTTTCCTGCGGACTCTATCCTCAAAAGCGCCTTTTTTCACTTTCGGCGCCCTCCGGTGGTAAAAAGACAAACGTCCAGCTTTTGCTGCCACAGCAAAAGTGCCAGCAGGGAAAAGTAATGCTGGTTCTCACTGCCTCCTGGAACTCCTTCAAATGCCACAGACAATTTGGCCCTCTCTGCTTTCCTGCGGACTCCATCCTCAAAAGCACCTGTTTTCGCTTTCGGCAACCTCCGGAGCAAAAAAGACAAACGTCCAGCTTTTGCTTCCACAGCAAAGGTGCCAGCGGGGAAAAGTAATGCTGGTTCTCACTGCCTCCTGGAACCCTTTCAAATGCCACAGACAATTTGGTCCTCTCTGCTTTCCTGTAGACTCCATCCTCAAAAGCACCTGTTTTCGCTTTCGGCAGCCTCCGGAGCAAAAAAGACAAACGTCCAGCTTTTGCTGCCACAGCAAAGGTGCCAGCGGGGAAAAGTAATGCTGGTTCTCACTGCCTCCTGGAACCCTTTCAAATGCCCCAGACAATTAAGCCCTCTCTGCTTTCCTGCGGACTCTATCCTCAAAAGCGCCTTTTTTCACTTTCGGCGCCCTCCGGTGGTAAAAAGACAAACGTCCAGCTTTTGCTGCCACAGCAAAGGTGCCAGCGGGGAAAAGTGATGCTGGTTCTCACTGCCTCCTGGAACTCTTTCAAATGCCACAGACAATTTGGCCCTCTCTGCTTTCCTGCGGACTCCATCCTCAAAAGCACCTATTTTCGCTTTCGGCAGCCTCCGGAGCAAAAAAGACAAACGTCCATCTTTTGCTGCCACAGCAAAGGTGCCAGCGGGGAAAAGTGATGCTGGTTCTCACTGCCTCCTGGAACCCTTTCAAATGCCACAGACAATTTGGCCCTCTCTGCTTTCCTGTGGACTCCATCCTCAAAAGCACCTGTTTTCGCTTTCGGCAGCCTCCGGAGCAAAAAAGACAAACGTCCAGCTTTTGCTGCCACAGCAAAGGTGCCAGCGGGGAAAAGTAATGCTGGTTCTCACTGCCTCCTGGAACCCTTTCAAATGCCCCAGACAATTTGGCCCTCTCTGCTTTCCTGCGGACTCCATCCTCAAAAGCACCTGTTTTCGCTTTCGGCAGCGTCCGGAGCAAAAAAGACAAACGTCCAGCTTTTGCTGCCACAGCAAAGGTGCCAGCGGGGAAAAGTAATGCTGGTTCTCACTGCCTCCTGGAACCTGTTCAAATGCCCCAGACAATTTGGCCCTCTCTGCTTTCCTGCGGACTCCATCCTCAAAAGCACCTGTTTTCGCTTTCGGCAGCCTCCGGAGCAAAAAAGACAAACGTCCAGCTTTTGCTGCCACAGCAAAGGTGCCAGCGGGGAAAAGTAATGCTGGTTCTCACTGCCTCCTGGAACCCTTTCAAATGCCCCAGACAATTAAGCCCTCTCTGCTTTCCTGCGGACTCTATCCTCAAAAGCGCCTATTTTCACTTTCGGCGCCCTCCGGTGGTAAAAAGACAAACGTCCAGGTTTTGCTGCCACAGCAAAGGTGCCAGCGGGGAAAAGTAATGCTGGTTCTCACTGCCTCCTGGAACCCTTTCAAATGCCACAGACAATTTGGCCCTCTCTGCTTTCCTGCGGACTCCATCCTCAAAAGCACCTATTTTTGCTTTCGGCGCCCTCCGGAGCAAAAAAGACAAACGTCCAGCTTTTGCTGCCACAGCAAAGGTGCCAGCAGGGAAAAGTAATGCTGGTTCTCACTGCCTCCTGGAACCTCTTCAAATGCCACAGACAATTTGGCCCTCTCTGCTTTCCTGCGGACTCCATCCTCAAAAGCACCTGTTTTCGCTTTCGGCAACCTCCGGAGCAAAAAAGACAAACGTCCAGCTTTTGCTGCCACAGCAAAGGTGCCAGCGGGGAAAAGTAATGCTGGTTCTCACTGCCTCCTGGAACCCTTTCAAATGCCACAGACAATTTGGTCCTCTCTGCTTTCCTGTAGACTCCATCCTCAAAAGCACCTGTTTTCGCTTTCGGCAGCCTCCGGAGCAAAAAAGACAAACGTCCAGCTTTTGCTGCCACAGCAAAGGTGCCAGCGGGGAAAAGTAATGCTGGTTCTCACTGCCTCCTGGAACCCTTTCAAATGCCACAGACAATTTGGCCCTCTCTGCTTTCCTGCGGACTCCATCCTCAAAAGCACCTGTTTTCGCTTTTGGCAACCTCCGGAGCAAAAAAGACAAACGTCCAGCTTTTGCTGCCACAGCAAAGGTTCCAGCGGGGAAAAGTAATGCTGGTTCTCACTGCCTCCTGGAACCTGTTCAAATGCCCCAGACAATTTGGCCCTCTCTGCTTTCCTGCGGACTCCATCCTCAAAAGCACCTGTTTTCGCTTTCGGCAGCCTCCGGAGCAAAAAAGACAAACGTCCAGCTTTTGCTGCCACAGCAAAGGTGCCAGCGGGGAAAAGTAATGCTGGTTCTCACTGCCTCCTGGAACCCTTTCAAATGCCCCAGACAATTAAGCCCTCTCTGCTTTCCTGCGGACTCTATCCTCAAAAGCGCCTTTTTTCACTTTCGGCGCCCTCCGGTGGTAAAAAGACAAACGTCCAGCTTTTGCTGCCACAGCAAAAGTGCCAGCAGGGAAAAGTAATGCTGGTTCTCACTGCCTCCTGGAACTCCTTCAAATGCCACAGACAATTTGGCCCTCTCTGCTTTCCTGCGGACTCCATCCTCAAAAGCACCTGTTTTCGCTTTCGGCAACCTCCGGAGCAAAAAAGACAAACGTCCAGCTTTTGCTTCCACAGCAAAGGTGCCAGCGGGGAAAAGTAATGCTGGTTCTCACTGCCTCCTGGAACCCTTTCAAATGCCACAGACAATTTGGTCCTCTCTGCTTTCCTGTAGACTCCATCCTCAAAAGCACCTGTTTTCGCTTTCGGCAGCCTCCGGAGCAAAAAAGACAAACGTCCAGCTTTTGCTGCCACAGCAAAGGTGCCAGCGGGGAAAAGTAATGCTGGTTCTCACTGCCTCCTGGAACCCTTTCAAATGCCACAGACAATTTGGCCCTCTCTGCTTTCCTGCGGACTCCATCCTCAAAAGCACCTGTTTTCGCTTTTGGCAACCTCCGGAGCAAAAAAGACAAACGTCCAGCTTTTGCTGCCACAGCAAAGGTTCCAGCGGGGAAAAGTAATGCTGGTTCTCACTGCCTCCTGGAACCTCTTCAAATGCCCCAGACAATTTGGCCCTCTCTGCTTTCCTGCGGACTCCATCCTCAAAAGCACCTGTTTTCGCTTTCGGCAGCCTCCGGAGCAAAAAAGACAAACGTCCAGCTTTTGCTGCCACAGCAAAGGTGCCAGCGGGGAAAAGTAATGCTGGTTCTCACTGCCTCCTGGAACCCTTTCAAATGCCCCAGACAATTAAGCCCTCTCTGCTTTCCTGCGGACTCTATCCTCAAAAGCGCCTTTTTTCACTTTCGGCGCCCTCCGGTGGTAAAAAGACAAACGTCCAGCTTTTGCTGCCACAGCAAAGGTGCCAGCGGGGAAAAGTGATGCTGGTTCTCACTGCCTCCTGGAACTCTTTCAAATGCCACAGACAATTTGGCCCTCTCTGCTTTCCTGCGGACTCCATCCTCAAAAGCACCTATTTTCGCTTTCGGCAGCCTCCGGAGCAAAAAAGACAAACGTCCATCTTTTGCTGCCACAGCAAAGGTGCCAGCGGGGAAAAGTGATGCTGGTTCTCACTGCCTCCTGGAACCCTTTCAAATGCCACAGACAATTTGGCCCTCTCTGCTTTCCTGTGGACTCCATCCTCAAAAGCACCTGTTTTCGCTTTCGGCAGCCTCCGGAGCAAAAAAGACAAACGTCCAGCTTTTGCTGCCACAGCAAAGGTGCCAGCGGGGAAAAGTAATGCTGGTTCTCACTGCCTCCTGGAACCCTTTCAAATGCCACAGACAATTTGGCCCTCTCTGCTTTCCTGCGGACTCCATCCTCAAAAGCACCTGTTTTCGCTTTCGGCAGCCTCCGGAGCAAAAAAGACAAACGTCCAGCTTTTGCTGCCACAGCAAAGGTGCCAGCGGGGAAAAGTAATGCTGGTTCTCACTGCCTCCTGGAACCTGTTCAAATGCCCCAGACAATTTGGCCCTCTCTGCTTTCCTGCGGACTCCATCCTCAAAAGCACCTGTTTTCGCTTTCGGCAGCCTCCGGAGCAAAAAAGACAAACGTCCAGCTTTTGCTGCCACAGCAAAGGTGCCAGCGGGGAAAAGTAATGCTGGTTCTCACTGCCTCCTGGAACCCTTTCAAATGCCCCAGACAATTAAGCCCTCTCTGCTTTCCTGCGGACTCTATCCTCAAAAGCGCCTTTTTTCACTTTCGGCGCCCTCCGGTGGTAAAAAGACAAACGTCCAGCTTTTGCTGCCACAGCAAAGGTGCCAGCGGGGAAAAGTGATGCTGGTTCTCACTGCCTCCTGGAACTCTTTCAAATGCCACAGACAATTTGGCCCTCTCTGCTTTCCTGCGGACTCCATCCTCAAAAGCACCTATTTTCGCTTTCGGCAGCCTCCGGAGCAAAAAAGACAAACGTCCATCTTTTGCTGCCACAGCAAAGGTGCCAGCGGGGAAAAGTGATGCTGGTTCTCACTGCCTCCTGGAACCCTTTCAAATGCCACAGACAATTTGGCCCTCTCTGCTTTCCTGTGGACTCCATCCTCAAAAGCACCTGTTTTCGCTTTCGGCAGCCTCCGGAGCAAAAAAGACAAACGTCCAGCTTTTGCTGCCACAGCAAAGGTGCCAGCGGGGAAAAGTAATGCTGGTTCTCACTGCCTCCTGGAACCCTTTCAAATGCCCCAGACAATTTGGCCCTCTCTGCTTTCCTGCGGACTCCATCCTCAAAAGCACCTGTTTTCGCTTTCGGCAGCGTCCGGAGCAAAAAAGACAAACGTCCAGCTTTTGCTGCCACAGCAAAGGTGCCAGCGGGGAAAAGTAATGCTGGTTCTCACTGCCTCCTGGAACCTGTTCAAATGCCCCAGACAATTTGGCCCTCTCTGCTTTCCTGCGGACTCCATCCTCAAAAGCACCTGTTTTCGCTTTCGGCAGCCTCCGGAGCAAAAAAGACAAACGTCCAGCTTTTGCTGCCACAGCAAAGGTGCCAGCGGGGAAAAGTAATGCTGGTTCTCACTGCCTCCTGGAACCTGTTCAAATGCCCCAGACAATTTGGCCCTCTCTGCTTTCCTGCGGACTCCATCCTCAAAAGCACCTGTTTTCGCTTTCGGCAGCCTCCGGAGCAAAAAAGACAAACGTCCAGCTTTTGCTGCCACAGCAAAGGTGCCAGCGGGGAAAAGTGATGCTGGTTCTCACTGCCTCCTGGAACCCTTTCAAATGCCACTAACAATTTGGCCCTCTCTGCTTTCCTGCGGACTCCATCCTCAAAAGAACCTATTTTTGCTTTCGGCGCCCTCCGGAGCAAAAAAGACAAACGTCCAGCTTTTGCTGCCACAGCAAAGGTGCCAGCGGGGAAAAGTAATGCTGGTTCTCACTGCCTCCTGGAACCCTTTCAAATGCCACAGACAATTTGGCCCTCTCTGCTTTCCTGCGGACTCCATCCTCAAAAGCACCTGTTTTCGCTTTCGGCAGCCTCCGGAGCAAAAAAGACAAACGTCCAGCTTTTGCTGCCACAGCAAAGGTGCCAGCGGGGAAAAGTAATGCTGGTTCTCACTGCCTCCTGGAACCCTTTCAAATGCCACAGACAATTTGGCCCTCTCTGCTTTGCTGCGGACTCCATCCTCAAAAGCACCTGTTTTCGCTTTCGGCAGCCTCCGGAGCAAAAAAGACAAACGTCCAGCTTTTGCTGCCACAGCAAAGGTGCCAGCGGGGAAAAGTAATGCTGGTTCTCACTGCCTCCTGGAACCCTTTCAAATGCCACAGACAATTTGGCCCTCTCTGCTTTCCTGCGGACTCCATCCTCAAAAGAACCTATTTTTGCTTTCCGCGCCCTCCGGAGCAAAAAAGACAAACGTCCAGCTTTTGCTGCCACAGCAAAGGTACCAGCGGGGAAAAGTAATGCTGGTTCTCACTGCCTCCTGGAACCTCTTCAAATGCCACAGACAATTTGGCCCTCTCTGCTTTCCTGCGGACTCCATCCTCAAAAGCACCTGTTTTCACTTTCGGCAGCCTCCGGAGCAAAAAAGACAAACGTCCAGCTTTTGCTGCCACAGCAAAGGTGCCAGCGGGGAAAAGTAATGCTGGTTCTCACTGCCTCCTGGAACCCTTTCAAATGCCACAGACAATTTGGCCCTCTCTGCTTTCCTGCGGACTCCATCCTCAAAAGCACCTGTTTTCGCTTTCGGCAGCCTCCATTGCAAAAAATACAAACGTCCAGCTTTTGCTGCCACAGCAAAGGTGCCAGCGGGGAAAAGTAATGCTGGTTCTCACTGCCTCCTGGAACCCTTTCAAATGCCACAGACAATTTGGCCCTCTCTGCTTTCCTGCGGACTCCATCCTCAAAAGCACCTGTTTTCGCTTTTGGCAACCTCCGGAGCAAAAAAGACAAACGTCCAGCTTTTGCTGCCACAGCAAAGGTGCCAGCGGGGAAAAGTAATGCTGGTTCTCACTGCCTCCTGGAACCCTTTCAAATGCCCCAGACAATTTGGCCCTCTCTGCTTTCCTGCGGACTCCATCCTCAAAAGCACCTGTTTTCGCTTTCGGCAGCCTCCGGAGCAAAAAAGACAAACGTCCAGCTTTTGCTGCCACAGCAAAGGTGCCAGCGGGGAAAAGTAATGCTGGTTCTCACTGCCTCCTGGAACCCTTTCAAATGCCCCAGACAATTTGGCCCTCTCTGCTTTCCTGCGGACTCCATCCTCAAAAGCACCTGTTTTCGCTTTCGGCAGCCTCCGGAGCAAAAAAGACAAACGTCCAGCTTTTGCTGCCACAGCAAAGGTGCCAGCGGGGAAAAGTAATGCTGGTTCTCACTGCCTCCTGGAACCCTTTCAAATGCCCCAGACAATCAAGCCCTCTCTGCTTTCCTGCGGACTCTATCCTCAAAAGCGCCTTTTTTCACTTTCGGCGGCCTCCGGTGGTAAAAAGACAAACGTCCAGCTTTTGCTGCCACAGCAAAGGTGCCAGCGGGGAAAAGTGATGCTGGTTCTCACTGCCTCCTGGAACTCTTTCAAATGCCACAGACAATTTGGCCCTCTCTGCTTTCCTGCGGACTCCATCCTCAAAAGCACCTATTTTCGCTTTCGGCAGCCTCCGGAGCAAAAAAGACAAACGTCCAGCTTTTGCTGCCACAGCAAAGGTGCCAGCGGGGAAAAGTGATGCTGGTTCTCACTGCCTCCTGGAACCCTTTCAAATGCCACAGACAATTTGGCCCTCTCTGCTTTCCTGCGGACTCCATCCTCAAAAGCACCTGTTTTCGCTTTCGGCAGCGTCCGGAGCAAAAAAGACAAACGTCCAGGTTTTGCTGCCACAGCAAAGGTGCCAGCGGGGAAAAGTAATGCTGGTTCTCACTGCCTCCTGGAACCCTTTCAAATGCCACAGACAATTTGGCCCTCTCTGCTTTCCTGCGGACTCCATCCTCAAAAGCACCTGTTTTCGCTTTCGGCAGCCTCCGGAGCAAAAAAGACAAACGTCCAGCTTTTGCTGCCACAGCAAAGGTGCCAGCGGGGAAAAGTAATGCTGGTTCTCACTGCCTCCTGGAACCCTTTCAAATGCCACAGACAATTTGGCCCTCTCTGCTTTCCTGCGGACTCCATCCTCAAAAGCACCTGTTTTCGCTTTTGGCAACCTCCGGAGCAAAAAAGACAAACGTCCAGCTTTTGCTGCCACAGCAAAGGTGCCAGCGGGGAAAAGTAATGCTGGTTCTCACTGCCTCCTGGAACCCTTTCAAATGCCCCAGACAATTTGGCCCTCTCTGCTTTCCTGCGGACTCCATCCTCAAAAGCACCTGTTTTCGCTTTCGGCAGCCTCCGGAGCAAAAAAGACAAACGTCCAGCTTTTGCTGCCACAGCAAAGGTGCCAGCGGGGAAAAGTAATGCTGGTTCTCACTGCCTCCTGGAACCCTTTCAAATGCCCCAGACAATTTGGCCCTCTCTGCTTTCCTGCGGACTCCATCCTCAAAAGCACCTGTTTTCGCTTTCGGCAGCCTCCGGAGCAAAAAAGACAAACGTCCAGCTTTTGCTGCCACAGCAAAGGTGCCAGCGGGGAAAAGTAATGCTGGTTCTCACTGCCTCCTGGAACCCTTTCAAATGCCCCAGACAATTAAGCCCTCTCTGCTTTCCTGCGGACTCTATCCTCAAAAGCGCCTTTTTTCACTTTCGGCGCCCTCCGGTGGTAAAAAGACAAACGTCCAGCTTTTGCTGCCACAGCAAAGGTGCCAGCGGGGAAAAGTGATGCTGGTTCTCACTGCCTCCTGGAACTCTTTCAAATGCCACAGACAATTTGGCCCTCTCTGCTTTCCTGCGGACTCCATCCTCAAAAGCACCTATTTTCGCTTTCGGCAGCCTCCGGAGCAAAAAAGACAAACGTCCAGCTTTTGCTGCCACAGCAAAGGTGCCAGCGGGGAAAAGTAATGCTGGTTCTCACTGCCTCCTGGAACCCTTTCAAATGCCACAGACAATTTGGCCCTCTCTGCTTTCCTGCGGACTCCATCCTCAAAAGCACCTGTTTTCGCTTTCGGCAGCCTCCGGAGCAAAAAAGACAAACGTCCAGCTTTTGCTGCCACAGCAAAGGTGCCAGCGGGGAAAAGTAATGCTGGTTCTCACTGCCTCCTGGAACCCTTTCAAATGCCCCAGACAATTTGGCCCTCTCTGCTTTCCTGCGGACTCCATCCTCAAAAGCACCTGTTTTTGCTTTCGGCAGCCTCCGGAGCAAAAAAGACAAACGTCCAGCTTTTGCTGCCACAGCAAAGGTGCCAGCGGGGAAAAGTAATGCTGGTTCTCACTGCCTCCTGGAACCCTTTCAAATGCCCCAGACAATTAAGCCCTCTCTGCTTTCCTGCGGACTCTATCCTCAAAAGCGCCTTTTTTCACTTTCGGCGCCCTCCGGTGGTAAAAAGACAAACGTCCAGCTTTTGCTGCCACAGCAAAGGTGCCAGCGGGGAAAAGTGATGCTGGTTCTCACTGCCTCCTGGAACTCTTTCAAATGCCACAGACAATTTGGCCCTCTCTGCTTTCCTGCGGACTCCATCCTCAAAAGCACCTATTTTCGCTTTCGGCAGCCTCCGGAGCAAAAAAGACAAACGTCCAGCTTTTGCTGCCACAGCAAAGGTGCCAGCGGGGAAAAGTAATGCTGGTTCTCACTGCCTCCTGGAACCCTTTCAAATGCCACAGACAATTTAGCCCTCTCTGCTTTCCTGCGGACTCTATCCTCAAAAGCGCCTTTTTTCACTTTCGGCGCCCTCCGGTGGTAAAAAGACAAACGTCCAGGTTTTGCTGCCACAGCAAAGGTGCCAGCGGGGAAAAGTAATGCTGGTTCTCACTGCCTCCTGGAACCCTTTCAAATGCCACAGACAATTTGGCCCTCTCTGCTTTCCTGCGGACTCCATCCTCAAAAGCACCTATTTTTGCTTTCGGCGCCCTCCGGAGCAAAAAAGACAAACGTCCAGCTTTTGCTGCCACAGCAAAGGTGCCAGCGGGGAAAAGTAATGCTGGTTCTCACTGCCTCCTGGAACCCTTTCAAATGCCACAGACAATTTGGTCCTCTCTGCTTTCCTGTAGACTCCATCCTCAAAAGCACCTGTTTTCGCTTTCGGCAGCCTCCGGAGCAAAAAAGACAAACGTCCAGCTTTTGCTGCCACAGCAAAGGTGCCAGCGGGGAAAAGTAATGCTGGTTCTCACTGCCTCCTGGAACCCTTTCAAATGCCACAGACAATTTGGCCCTCTCTGCTTTCCTGCGGACTCCATCCTCAAAAGCACCTGTTTTCGCTTTTGGCAACCTCCGGAGCAAAAAAGACAAACGTCCAGCTTTTGCTGCCACAGCAAAGGTTCCAGCGGGGAAAAGTAATGCTGGTTCTCACTGCCTCCTGGAACCTCTTCAAATGCCCCAGACAATTTGGCCCTCTCTGCTTTCCTGCGGACTCCATCCTCAAAAGCACCTGTTTTCGCTTTCGGCAGCCTCCGGAGCAAAAAAGACAAACGTCCAGCTTTTGCTGCCACAGCAAAGGTGCCAGCGGGGAAAAGTAATGCTGGTTCTCACTGCCTCCTGGAACCCTTTCAAATGCCCCAGACAATTAAGCCCTCTCTGCTTTCCTGCGGACTCTATCCTCAAAAGCGCCTTTTTTCACTTTCGGCGGCCTCCGGTGGTAAAAAGACAAACGTCCAGCTTTTGCTGCCACAGCAAAGGTGCCAGCGGGGAAAAGTGATGCTGGTTCTCACTGCTTCCTGGAACTCTTTCAAATGCCACAGACAATTTGGCCCTCTCTGCTTTCCTGCGGACTCCATCCTCAAAAGCACCTATTTTCGCTTTCGGCAGCCTCCGGAGCAAAAAAGACAAACGTCCAGCTTTTGCTGCCACAGCAAAGGTGCCAGCGGGGAAAAGTGATGCTGGTTCTCACTGCCTCCTGGAACCCTTTCAAATGCCACAGACAATTTGGCCCTCTCTGCTTTCCTGTAGACTCCATCCTCAAAAGCACCTGTTTTCGCTTTCGGCAGCCTCCGGAGCAAAAAAGACAAACGTCCAGCTTTTGCTGCCACAGCAAAGGTGCCAGCGGGGAAAAGTAATGCTGGTTCTCACTGCCTCCTGGAACCCTTTCAAATGCCCCAGACAATTTGGCCCTCTCTGCTTTCCTGCGGACTCCATCCTCAAAAGCACCTGTTTTCGCTTTCGGCAGCCTCCGGAGCAAAAAAGACAAACGGCCAGCTTTTGCTGCCACAGCAAAGGTGCCAGCGGGGAAAAGTAATGCTGGTTCTCACTGCCTCCTGGAACCCTTTCAAATGCCACAGACAATTTGGCCCTCTCTGCTTTCCTGCGGACTCCATCCTCAAAAGCAGCTGTTTTCGCTTTCGGCAGCCTCCGGAGCAAAAAAGACAAACGTCCAGCTTTTGCTGCCACAGCAAAGGTGCCAGCGGGGAAAAGTAATGCTGGTTCTCACTGCCTCCTGGAACCCTTTCAAATGCCACAGACAATTTGGCCCTCTCTGCTTTGCTGCGGACTCCATCCTCAAAAGCAGCTGTTTTCGCTTTCGGCAGCCTCCGGAGCAAAAAAGACAAACGTCCAGCTTTTGCTGCCACAGCAAAGGTGCCAGCGGGGAAAAGTAATGCTGGTTCTCACTGCCTCCTGGAACCCTTTCAAATGCCACAGACAATTTGGCCCTCTCTGCTTGCCTGCGGACTCCATCCTCAAAAGCACCTGTTTTCGCTTTCAGCAGCCTCCATTGCAAAAAATACAAACGTCCAGCTTTTGCTGCCACAGCAAAGGTGCCAGCGGGGAAAAGTAATGCTGGTTCTCACTGCCTCCTGGAACCCTTTCAAATGCCACAGACAATTTGGCCCTCTCTGCTTTCCTGCGGACTCCATCCTCAAAAGCACCTGTTTTCGCTTTTGGCAACCTCTGGAGCAAAAAAGACAAACGTCCAGCTTTTGCTGCCACAGCAAAGGTGCCAGCGGGGAAAAGTAATGCTGGTTCTCACTGCCTCCTGGAACCCTTTCAAATGCCCCAGACAATTTGGCCCTCTCTGCTTTCCTGCGGACTCCATCCTCAAAAGCACCTGTTTTCGCTTTCGGCAGCCTCCGGAGCAAAAAAGACAAACGTCCAGCTTTTGCTGCCACAGCAAAGGTGCCAGCGGGGAAAAGTAATGCTGGTTCTCACTGCCTCCTGGAACCCTTTCAAATGCCCCAGACAATTAAGCCCTCTCTGCTTTCCTGCGGACTCTATCCTCAAAAGCCCCTTTTTTCACTTTCGGCGCCCTCCGGTGGTAAAAAGACAAACGTCCAGCTTTTGCTGCCACAGCAAAGGTGCCAGCGGGGAAAAGTAATGCTGGTTCTCACTGCCTCCTGGAACCCTTTCAAATGCCCCAGACAATTTGGCCCTCTCTGCTTTCCTGCGGACTCCATCCTCAAAAGCACCTGTTTTTGCTTTCGGCAGCCTCCGGAGCAAAAAAGACAAACGTCCAGCTTTTGCTGCCACAGCAAAGGTGCCAGCGGGGAAAAGTAATGCTGGTTCTCACTGCCTCCTGGAACCCTTTCAAATGCCCCAGACAATTAAGCCCTCTCTGCTTTCCTGCGGACTCTATCCTCAAAAGCGCCTTTTTTCACTTTCGGCGCCCTCTGGTGGTAAAAAGACAAACGTCCAGCTTTTGCTGCCACAGCAAAGGTGCCAGCGGGGAAAAGTAATGCTGGTTCTCACTGCCTCCTGGAACTCTTTCAAATGCCACAGACAATTTGGCCCTCTCTGCTTTCCTGCGGACTCCATCCTCAAAAGCACCTATTTTCGCTTTCGGCAGCCTCCGGAGCAAAAAAGACAAACGTCCAGCTTTTGCTGCCACAGCAAAGGTGCCAGCGGGGAAAAGTAATGCTGGTTCTCACTGCCTCCTGGAACCCTTTCAAATGCCACAGACAATTTGGCCCTCTCTGCTTTCCTGCGGACTCTATCCTCAAAAGCGCCTTTTTTCACTTTCGGCGCCCTCCCGTAGTAAAAAGACAAACGTCCAGGTTTTGCTGCCACAGCAAAGGTGCCAGCGGGGAAAAGTAATGCTGGTTCTCACTGCCTCCTGGAACCCTTTCAAATGCCACAGACAATTTGGCCCTCTCTGCTTTCCTGCGGACTCCATCCTCAAAAGCACCTATTTTCGCTTTCGGCAGCCTCCGGAGCAAAAAAGACAAACGTCCAGCTTTTGCTGCCACAGCAAAGGTGCCAGCGGGGAAAAGTGATGCTGGTTCTCACTGCCTCCTGGAACCCTTTCAAATGCCACAGACAATTTGGCCCTCTCTGCTTTCCTGTGGACTCCATCCTCAAAAGCACCTGTTTTCGCTTTCGGCAGCCTCCGGAGCAAAAAAGACAAACGTCCAGCTTTTGCTGCCACAGCAAAGGTGCCAGCGGGGAAAAGTAATGCTGGTTCTCACTGCCTCCTGGAACCCTTTCAAATGCCCCAGACAATTTGGCCCTCTCTGCTTTCCTGCGGACTCCATCCTCAAAAGCACCTGTTTTCGCTTTCGGCTGCGTCCGGAGCAAAAAAGACAAACGTCCAGCTTTTGCTGCCACAGCAAAGGTGCCAGCGGGGAAAAGTAATGCTGGTTCTCACTGCCTCCTGGAACCTGTTCAAATGCCCCAGACAATTTGGCCCTCTCTGCTTTCCTGCGGACTCCATCCTCAAAAGCACCTGTTTTCGCTTTCGGCAGCCTCCGGAGCAAAAAAGACAAACGTCCAGCTTTTGCTGCCACAGCAAAGGTGCCAGCGGGGAAAAGTAATGCTGGTTCTCACTGCCTCCTGGAACCCTTTCAAATGCCACAGACAATTTGGCCCTCTCTGCTTTCCTGCGGACTCCATTTTCAAAAGCACCTATTTTTGCTTTCGGCGCCCTCCGGAGCAAAAAAGACAAACGTCCAGCTTTTGCTGCCACAGCAAAGGTGCCAGCGGGGAAAAGTAATGCTGGTTCTCACTGCCTCCTGGAACTCCTTCAAATGCCACAGACAATTTGGCCCTCTCTGCTTTCCTGCGGACTCCATCCTCAAAAGCACCTGTTTTCGCTTTCGGCAACCTCCGGAGCAAAAAAGACAAACGTCCAGCTTTTGCTGCCACAGCAAAGGTGCCAGCGGGGAAAAGTAATGCTGGTTCTCACTGCCTCCTGGAACCCTTTCAAATGCCACAGACAATTTGGTCCTCTCTGCTTTCCTGTAGACTCCATCCTCAAAAGCACCTGTTTTCGCTTTCGGCAGCCTCCGGAGCAAAAAAGACAAACGTCCAGCTTTTGCTGCCACAGCAAAGGTGCCAGCGGGGAAAAGTAATGCTGGTTCTCACTGCCTCCTGGAACCCTTTCAAATGCCACAGACAATTTGGCCCTCTCTGCTTTCCTGCGGACTCCATCCTCAAAAGCACCTGTTTTCGCTTTTGGCAACCTCCGGAGCAAAAAAGACAAACGTCCAGCTTTTGCTGCCACAGCAAATGTGCCAGCGGGGAAAAGTAATGCTGGTTCTCACTGCCTCCTGGAACCTCTTCAAATGCCCCAGACAATTTGGCCCTCTCTGCTTTCCTGCGGACTCCATCCTCAAAAGCACCTGTTTTCGCTTTCGGCAGCCTCCGGAGCAAAAAAGACAAACGTCCAGCTTTTGCTGCCACAGCAAAGGTGCCAGCGGGGAAAAGTAATGCTGGTTCTCACTGCCTCCTGGAACCCTTTCAAATGCCCCAGACAATTAAGCCCTCTCTGCTTTCCTGCGGACTCCATCCTCAAAAGCACCTATTTTCGCTTTCGGCAGCCTCCGGAGCAAAAAAGACAAACGTCCAGCTTTTGCTGCCACAGCAAAGGTGCCAGCGGGGAAAAGTGATGCTGGTTCTCACTGCCTCCTGGAACCCTTTCAAATGCCACAGACAATTTGGCCCTCTCTGCTTTCCTGCGGACTCCATCCTCAAAAGCACCTGTTTTCGCTTTCGGCAGCCTCCGGAGCAAAAAAGACAAACGTCCAGCTTTTGCTGCCACAGCAAAGGTGCCAGCGGGGAAAAGTAATGCTGGTTCTCACTGCCTCCTGGAACCCTTTCAAATGCCACAGACAATTTGGCCCTCTCTGCTTTCCTGCGGACTCCATCCTCAAAAGCACCTGTTTTCGCTTTCGGCAGCCTCCGGAGCAAAAAAGACAAACGTCCAGCTTTTGCTGCCACAGCAAAGGTGCCAGCGGGGAAAAGTAATGCTGGTTCTCACTGCCTCCTGGAACCCTTTCAAATGCCCCAGACAATTTGGCCCTCTCTGCTTTCCTGCGGACTCCATCCTCAAAAGCACCTGTTTTCGCTTTCGGCAGCCTCCGGAGCAAAAAAGACAAACGTCCAGCTTTTGCTGCCACAGCAAAGGTGCCAGCGGGGAAAAGTAATGCTGGTTCTCACTGCCTCCTGGAACCCTTTCAAATGCCCCAGACAATTAAGCCCTCTCTGCTTTCCTGCGGACTCTATCCTCAAAAGCACCTATTTTCGCTTTCGGCAGCCTCCGGAGCAAAAAAGACAAACGTCCAGCTTTTGCTGCCACAGCAAAGGTGCCAGCGGGGAAAAGTAATGCTGGTTCTCACTGCCTCCTGGAACCCTTTCAAATGCCACAGACAATTTGGCCCTCTCTGCTTTCCTGTGGACTCCATCCTCAAAAGCACCTGTTTTCGCTTTCGGCAGCCTCCGGAGCAAAAAAGACAAACGTCCAGCTTTTGCTGCCACAGCAAAGGTGCCAGCGGGGAAAAGTAATGCTGGTTCTCACTGCCTCCTGGAACCCTTTCAAATGCCACAGACAATTTGGCCCTCTCTGCTTTCCTGCGGACTCCATCCTCAAAAGCACCTGTTTTCGCTTTTGGCAACCTCCGGAGCAAAAAAGACAAACGTCCAGCTTTTGCTGCCACAGCAAAGGTGCCAGCGGGGAAAAGTAATGCTGGTTCTCACTGCCTCCTGGAACCTCTTCAAATGCCCCAGACAATTTGGCCCTCTCTGCTTTCCTGCGGACTCCATCCTCAAAAGCACCTGTTTTCGCTTTCGGCAGCCTCCGGAGCAAAAAAGACAAACGTCCAGCTTTTGCTGCCACAGCAAAGGTGCCAGCGGGGAAAAGTAATGCTGGTTCTCACTGCCTCCTGGAACCCTTTCAAATGCCCCAGACAATTAAGCCCTCTCTGCTTTCCTGCGGACTCCATCCTCAAAAGCACCTATTTTCGCTTTCGGCAGCCTCCGGAGCAAAAAAGACAAACGTCCAGCTTTTGCTGCCACAGCAAAGGTGCCAGCGGGGAAAAGTGATGCTGGTTCTCACTGCCTCCTGGAACCCTTTCAAATGCCACAGACAATTTGGCCCTCTCTGCTTTCCTGTGGACTCCATCCTCAAAAGCACCTGTTTTCGCTTTCGGCAGCCTCCGGAGCAAAAAAGACAAACGTCCAGCTTTTGCTGCCACAGCAAAGGTGCCAGCGGGGAAAAGTAATGCTGGTTCTCACTGCCTCCTGGAACCCTTTCAAATGCCCCAGACAATTTGGCCCTCTCTGCTTTCCTGCGGACTCCATCCTCAAAAGCACCTGTTTTCGCTTTCGGCAGCGTCCGGAGCAAAAAAGACAAACGTCCAGCTTTTGCTGCCACAGCAAAGGTGCCAGCGGGGAAAAGTAATGCTGGTTCTCACTGCCTCCTGGAACCTGTTCAAATGCCCCAGACAATTTGGCCCTCTCTGCTTTCCTGCGGACTCCATCCTCAAAAGCACCTGTTTTCGCTTTCGGCAGCCTCCGGAGCAAAAAAGACAAACGTCCAGCTTTTGCTGCCACAGCAAAGGTGCCAGCGGGGAAAAGTAATGCTGGTTCTCACTGCCTCCTGGAACCCTTTCAAATGCCCCAGACAATTAAGCCCTCTCTGCTTTCCTGCGGACTCTATCCTCAAAAGCACCTATTTTCGCTTTCGGCAGCCTCCGGAGCAAAAAAGACAAACGTCCAGCTTTTGCTGCCACAGCAAAGGTGCCAGCGGGGAAAAGTAATGCTGGTTCTCACTGCCTCCTGGAACCCTTTCAAATGCCACAGACAATTTGGCCCTCTCTGCTTTCCTGCGGACTCCATCCTCAAAAGCACCTGTTTTCGCTTTCGGCAGCCTCCGGAGCAAAAAAGACAAACGTCCAGCTTTTGCTGCCACAGCAAAGGTGCCAGCGGGGAAAAGTAATGCTGGTTCTCACTGCCTCCTGGAACCCTTTCAAATGCCACAGACAATTTGGCCCTCTCTGCTTTCCTGCGGACTCCATCCTCAAAAGCACCTGTTTTCGCTTTCGGCAGCCTCCGGAGCAAAAAAGACAAACGTCCAGCTTTTGCTGCCACAGCAAAGGTGCCAGCGGGGAAAAGTAATGCTGGTTCTCACTGCCTCCTGGAACCCTTTCAAATGCCCCAGACAATTAAGCCCTCTCTGCTTTTCTGCGGACTCTATCCTCAAAAGCACCTATTTTCGCTTTCGGCAGCCTCCGGAGCAAAAAAGACAAACGTCCAGCTTTTGCTGCCACAGCAAAGGTGCCAGCGGGGAAAAGTAATGCTGGTTCTCACTGCCTCCTGGAACCCTTTCAAATGCCACAGACAATTTGGCCCTCTCTGCTTTCCTGTGGACTCCATCCTCAAAAGCACCTGTTTTCGCTTTCGGCAGCCTCCGGAGCAAAAAAGACAAACGTCCAGCTTTTGCTGCCACAGCAAAGGTGCCAGCGGGGAAAAGTAATGCTGGTTCTCACTGCCTCCTGGAACCCTTTCAAATGCCACAGACAATTTGGCCCTCTCTGCTTTCCTGCGGACTCCATCCTCAAAAGCACCTGTTTTCGCTTTCGGCAGCCTCCGGAGCAAAAAAGACAAACGTCCAGCTTTTGCTGCCACAGCAAAGGTGCCAGCGGGGAAAAGTAATGCTGGTTCTCACTGCCTCCTGGAACCCTTTCAAATGCCACAGACAATTTGGCCCTCTCTGCTTTCCTGCGGACTCCATCCTCAAAAGCACCTGTTTTCGCTTTCGGCAGCCTCCGGAGCAAAAAAGACAAACGTCCAGCTTTTGCTGCCACAGCAAAGGTGCCAGCGGGGAAAAGTAATGCTGGTTCTCACTGCCTCCTGGAACCCTTTCAAATGCCCCAGACAATTAAGCCCTCTCTGCTTTCCTGCGGACTCTATCCTCAAAAGCACCTATTTTCGCTTTCGGCAGCCTCCGGAGCAAAAAAGACAAACGTCCAGCTTTTGCTGCCACAGCAAAGGTGCCAGCGGGGAAAAGTAATGCTGGTTCTCACTGCCTCCTGGAACCCTTTCAAATGCCACAGACAATTTGGCCCTCTCTGCTTTCCTGTGGACTCCATCCTCAAAAGCACCTGTTTTCGCTTTCGGCAGCCTCCGGAGCAAAAAAGACAAACGTCCAGCTTTTGCTGCCACAGCAAAGGTGCCAGCGGGGAAAAGTAATGCTGGTTCTCACTGCCTCCTGGAACCCTTTCAAATGCCACAGACAATTTGGCCCTCTCTGCTTTCCTGCGGACTCCATCCTCAAAAGCACCTGTTTTCGCTTTCGGCAGCCTCCGGAGCAAAAAAGACAAACGTCCAGCTTTTGCTGCCACAGCAAAGGTGCCAGCGGGGAAAAGTAATGCTGGTTCTCACTGCCTCCTGGAACCCTTTCAAATGCCACAGACAATTTGGCCCTCTCTGCTTTCCTGCGGACTCCATCCTCAAAAGCACCTATTTTTGCTTTCGGCGCCCTCCGGAGAAAAAAAGACAAACGTCCAGCTTTTGCTGCCACAGCAAAGGTGCCAGCGGGGAAAAGTAATGCTGGTTCTCACTGCCTCCTGGAACTCCTTCAAATGCCACAGACAATTTGGCCCTCTCTGCTTTCCTGCGGACTCCATCCTCAAAAGCACCTGTTTTCGCTTTCGGCAACCTCCGGAGCAAAAAAGACAAACGTCCAGCTTTTGCTGCCACAGCAAAGGTGCCAGCGGGGAAAAGTAATGCTGGTTCTCACTGCCTCCTGGAACCCTTTCAAATGCCACAGACAATTTGGTCCTCTCTGCTTTCCTGTAGACTCCATCCTCAAAAGCACCTGTTTTCGCTTTCGGCAGCCTCCGGAGCAAAAAAGACAAACGTCCAGCTTTTGCTGCCACAGCAAAGGTGCCAGCGGGGAAAAGTAATGCTGGTTCTCACTGCCTCCTGGAACCCTTTCAAATGCCACAGACAATTTGGCCCTCTCTGCTTTCCTGCGGACTCCATCCTCAAAAGCACCTGTTTTCGCTTTTGGCAACCTCCGGAGCAAAAAAGACAAACGTCCAGCTTTTGCTGCCACAGCAAAGGTGCCAGCGGGGAAAAGTAATGCTGGTTCTCACTGCCTCCTGGAACCTCTTCAAATGCCCCAGACAATTTGGCCCTCTCTGCTTTCCTGCGGACTCCATCCTCAAAAGCACCTGTTTTCGCTTTCGGCAGCCTCCGGAGCAAAAAAGACAAACGTCCAGCTTTTGCTGCCACAGCAAAGGTGCCAGCGGGGAAAAGTAATGCTGGTTCTCACTGCCTCCTGGAACCCTTTCAAATGCCCCAGACAATTAAGCCCTCTCTGCTTTCCTACGGACTCTATCCTCAAAAGCGCCTTTTTTCACTTTCGGCGCCCTCCGGTGGTAAAAAGACAAACGTCCAGCTTTTGCTGCCACAGCAAAGGTGCCAGCGGGGAAAAGTGATGCTGGTTCTCACTGCCTCCTGGAACCCTTTCAAATGCCCCAGACAATTTGGCCCTCTCTGCTTTCCTGCGGACTCCATCCTCAAAAGCACCTGTTTTCGCTTTCGGCAGCGTCCGGAGCAAAAAAGACAAACGTCCAGCTTTTGCTGCCACAGCAAAGGTGCCAGCGGGGAAAAGTAATGCTGGTTCTCACTGCCTCCTGGAACCTGTTCAAATGCCACAGACAATTTGGCCCTCTCTGCTTTCCTGCGGACTCCATCCTCAAAAGCACCTGTTTTCGCTTTCGGCAGCCTCCGGAGCAAAAAAGACAAACGTCCAGCTTTTGCTGCCACAGCAAAGGTGCCAGCGGGGAAAAGTAATGCTGGTTCTCACTGCCTCCTGGAACCCTTTCAAATGCCCCAGACAATTAAGCCCTCTCTGCTTTCCTGCGGACTCTATCCTCAAAAGCACCTATTTTCGCTTTCGGCAGCCTCCGGAGCAAAAAAGACAAACGTCCAGCTTTTGCTGCCACAGCAAAGGTGCCAGCGGGGAAAAGTAATGCTGGTTCTCACTGCCTCCTGGAACCCTTTCAAATGCCCCAGACAATTTGGCCCTCTCTGCTTTCCTGCGGACTCCATCCTCAAAAGCACCTGTTTTCGCTTTCGGCAGCGTCCGGAGCAAAAAAGACAAACGTCCAGCTTTTGCTGCCACAGCAAAGGTGCCAGCGGGGAAAAGTAATGCTGGTTCTCACTGCCTCCTGGAACCCTTTCAAATGCCACAGACAATTTGGCCCTCTCTGCTTTCCTGCGGACTCCATCCTCAAAAGCACCTGTTTTCGCTTTCGGCAGCCTCCGGAGCAAAAAAGACAAACGTCCAGCTTTTGCTGCCACAGCAAAGGTGCCAGCGGGGAAAAGTAATGCTGGTTCTCACTGCCTCCTGGAACCCTTTCAAATGCCCCAGACAATTTGGCCCTCTCTGCTTTCCTGCGGACTCCATCCTCAAAAGCACCTGTTTTCGCTTTTGGCAACCTCCGGAGCAAAAAAGACAAACGTCCAGCTTTTGCTGCCACAGCAAAGGTGCCAGCGGGGAAAAGTAATGCTGGTTCTCACTGCCTCCTGGAACCCTTTCAAATGCCACAGACAATTTGGCCCTCTCTGCTTTCCTGCGGACTCCATCCTCAAAAGCACCTGTTTTCGCTTTCGGCAGCCTCCGGAGCAAAAAAGACAAACGTCCAGCTTTTGCTGCCACAGCAAAGGTGCCAGCGGGGAAAAGTAATGCTGGTTCTCACTGCCTCCTGGAACCCTTTCAAATGCCCCAGACAATTTGGCCCTCTCTGCTTTCCTGTGGACTCCATCCTCAAAAGCACCTGTTTTCGCTTTCGGCAGCCTCCGGAGCAAAAAAGACAAACGGCCAGCTTTTGCTGCCACAGCAAAGGTGCCAGCGGGGAAAAGTAATGCTGGTTCTCACTGCCTCCTGGAACCCTTTCAAATGCCCCTGACAATTTGGCCCTCTCTGCTTTCCTGCGGACTCTATCCTCAAAAGCGCCTTTTTCCACTTTCGGCGCCCTCCGGTGGTAAAAAGACAAACGTCCAGGTTTTGCTGCCACAGCAAAGGTGCCAGCGGGGAAAAGTAATGCTGGTTCTCACTGCCTCCTGGAACTCTTTCAAATGCCACAGACAATTTGGCCCTCTCTGCTTTCCTGCGGACTCCATCCTCAAAAGCACCTATTTTCGCTTTCGGCAGCCTCCGGAGCAAAAAAGACAAACGTCCAGCTTTTGCTGCCACAGCAAAGGTGCCAGCGGGGAAAAGTAATGCTGGTTCTCACTGCCTCCTGGAACCCTTTCAAATGCCACAGACAATTTGGCCCTCTCTGCTTTCCTGTGGACTCCATCCTCAAAAGCACCTGTTTTCGCTTTCGGCAGCCTCCGGAGCAAAAAAGACAAACGTCCAGCTTTTGCTGCCACAGCAAAGGTGCCAGCGGGGAAAAGTAATGCTGGTTCTCACTGCCTCCTGGAACCTCTTCAAATGCCACAGACAATTTGGCC